>NW_022604828.1:0-2006 GCF_008692095.1 Etheostoma spectabile
GCAGAGTGTCAGACCCGGCTGGCAGAATAACCAAACGCAGACAAGGAGAAGTTCAATGAGAGTTTATTGATACTAATCCGTGCACCAGATGACCAACCAAGGTGAAACAAGGAATGCGTGACGGCAGGTGATGAAGACAATCCGGGGGTGAAGAGTGTTGACGGTCCGTAGCAGGAGAACTGGTTGAAGACAAGAGAGACAGACTTACCAAACCGAAGACAGACACGGAACAAAACGCCGACAGGCAAAAGTCAATGAGGCGCCAACCAAATACTGAGAAGACTACCTATCGCGACAGGGACTGGATTTCAGGTCATGGTATAGAAGCTGGTGGTGATGATGATGATACACAGGTGGGTGCTGGTGATTAGCTGAGCAGGACAGGTGATGGTGATTAGCTGAACGGAACAGGTGATGAGTGAGGAGGCCACACCCTCCCAGGTTGCATAGCAACAGGAACAATGATGCACGACAGACAACAGGCACAGAGCGGGGATGCCTGACAGTACCCCCCTCCACGACCGCCCCACCGCCTCCGCACCCACCCGTAGCACCGGGCTGGCGACGGTAAAAGTCCCGTAGCAGACCATCATCCAGAATCTGGCGACGAGGATCCAGCTCCGCTCCTCCGTTCCGTACCCCTCCCAATCCACCAGGTACTGAAACCCCCACGACCCCGCCGACGGGAGTCCATGATGCGATTGACGGTGTAAACGGGACCCCCATCGATCACACCGGAGTGGGTGGAGACGAGCTGGAGGGGCAACAGTGGGCTAAGCCGAACAGGTTTCAGCCGAGAAACATGGAAAGCAGGATGTACCTTGAGTGAGCGAGGCGTGTCAACCTGACCACCGCAGGATTAATCAGTCGTTCCACAGTGAAACGCCCAATGAACCGATGTGACAACTTCCGAGATTCAGTTCCGCAGGGCAAGTCCCGAGTTGACAGCCACACCCGTCCCCAACAAGTACCGTGGGCCGGACCGCGGTGCGATTGGCCTGGTTTTGGTATTGACCAGAAACCCTCAGCAACGCAGTCCGAGCACGGTGCCATGTCCTGTGGCAGCGGCGGATATGAGCCTGAACAGACGTCAACCCCAGACCTCCATATCCTCTCCTGAGACGGAAACAAGGGGTTTGATATCCATATACGCATTGAAAAGGAGACATAACAGTAGCGGACGTAGGGAGCGTGTTGTGAGCATATTCCACCAAAGAGCTGAGATGCCCAGGAGCTGTGGTTCGCGGACACCAGGCACAGCAGCAGTTGGTCTCCATCTTCTGGGTACCCTTTCAGCTTGGCCATTGGTTTGAGGATGAAACCCAGACATACAGGCTGACGGTGGCGCCGATGGCAGAGCAAAATGCCTTCCAGACCGCCGAAGTGAATTGGGGACCACGGTCCGAGACAATGTCGCAAGGCAGACCATGAACACGGAAAACCCTCCCTCACCAGAATCATGGCCGTCTCCTTGGCAGAGGGAAGTTTAGGCAGAGGCAGGTACGGTGAATTTACTGATCTGTCAACAACAGTGAGAATCACAGTGTTACCTTCAGAAGGAGGCAAACCGGAACAAAGTCCAGCGCCAGGTGCGACCAAGGGCGACGAGGAATGGGCAGTGGCCGCAGAAGACCCGCAGCAGGGCGATGGATCCCTTGTTCTGAGCACAAACAGGACATGCAAAACAAAAACCCGAGCATCCTCACCCATGGCAGGCCACCAGAACGGACCGCCGAAGCAGCCATAGTGCGCGCCACGCCAGGATGACATGAGGTCTTGGCAGAATGTGCCCAAGAAGTACATAAGAGCGGACATTCTCAGGGACGAAAAGTCGCCCCGGAGGTCCGTTACCTGGGTCTGGTTGGTTGTGCAGAGCGGCACCATACTTCCTCTCCAACCCTCCAAAGGACAGCGCCGATGACCTGGTCCCGAGGCAAGATGAATTCACGCTCCACTTCCTTTCCTCCAGCACGGAATACATGCGGGACAAGCCTCAGGCTTGCCAT
>NW_022604829.1:0-17626 GCF_008692095.1 Etheostoma spectabile
GACAACGACTGGGATGCATCTGGGACAGCAGAGCCGGGGGGGGGGCACTGTCACAGGCTGCAGAGGTAGAAGACCAGGATGTATGGGAGCGTTTGATGCGCTACTTGAAAAGTTAAATAAAACCTTTTCTTTGATACATTGTCTGTTTTTTTAAAAGTGTGCAATACTGGAAAAGACATGCAAAAAACTCTAGTAGCCCTTATATTGAACAGCTGAAAAGTGAGAATAGTGCAGAGAGTAGATAATCTGTCGGTGTCTGGCTAGATTTTTTTTAAATGTCGCGTTTGCTGGACACACACTCCGCACTCTGGTCTGCTAAAAATGCAGTGATAAGTGACGATTCTCTCCAACCATAGTCTGCAGGTTTCCACGTCACCTTTTGGTATCGCCTCAGCTCACAAAAAAGTACCTGGTAGCCAGCCCAGGGACTTTTTTTTGTAATGGAAACCAAAAATGGCAAGTAGACTCGAGGCGGGTAGATCCCACCTGCGGAAAAACGCCATAAGGCGGAGGATTTAGTCTCTCTGGAGGCGCAGGTTCAAATCCCACCACTCACGCAGGAAGACACGAATCGATCCTATGCTAATCTTGCATGCTTGTATTTAACATTAAATCTACTTCCGGTCTGTTGATGTTTACACAAGCATCTATTACTGCAAGTCTCTGAAGTGAAATGTCTTCATACTGACCTTGCTGCAGACCTGCACGGCTAAACAACAATCCCATACCGGGAATTGAACCCGGCCACTGGGTGAAAACAGGAATCCTAACCGCTAGACCACATGGGACTGATCACATATTAATAACAGGGATTTCATGAATCATTCATAGTCTGGCTGGAAACAGGCCTTCTCTTGAACGTGAATTAAGAAGCTTCTTAAGTGAAGCTTTGAGTGTTCTTTAGGTTTTATCTGCTTTAACTATTACCGGACAGCGGGGGACAGGAGCAGAGCAGAGCGGCCGTTAGGGAGGAATCCTCCTCCGTGTTCAGCTCCATTTGGAACTGCGGTGAAAAAACTTAACGTGGAACTTTATGACGATATAAATGTTGACGGGTTGATTTCCGTTAATAACAAACACAACTATAGTCAAAAGAAGAAAAAAAATATATGTGAAAAGCGTCTTGGTTCATCTTTCCACTGTTCCTACAATCACCACTCTGGTCTGGTTGGAAACTAAGGATCTAAACTAAAAGGATGTTCCTCTTTAACTAAAAGGTCTATCTCTGTAGGGATCCATCCCATAATGTTGTCACACACTTAGAATAATGATCTGAGTCTGTCAGCAGCAACACACAACCTTTAGAGGACGCTGACTTTACCTTAAATTAGGAGTTTAAACAGAGACACAACAGGAAGAATAAAATCCATCAATCAAGTCCCAATAATCAGCATGTGGCCTTGTTATTTCAGGTAGTCAGCATGGAGCTGTTCCACATTCCCAGACATTTAAAACAAGTCAATCATTGGCGTTATTCTAGTCAGATGAATAAATCAGCTGGTGCTATTTGAGCTGCTCTGTTTCTGCTGCTCCGTCATTCTTTAGTGTCCTCTGGAAACAGGTCGCTGTCCTTTATGTGTCTTTTGTACGACATCATCAGTGTCTTTGCTTTAGTCTGAAGAAACTCCAACAGATTTAAAACCACATGCAGTCACAGAAAATACAAAGCAGGGAATAGAAAATACAGACAAAGAATATGAAATGAAAAGTCCCCAAAGTAGGAAAATATAATGTTAATCTACCAAACAACAATAACTGGAGAGAATCCAATTAAACATGGCCGACTCCAGTATGTCGGTAATGAAGAGAGGAATGTTTGGACATATTACAGATTCATTTTTTTTTTAATGTAACCTTTATTTAACCAGGAACAATCCCATGAGCTACAGTAACTCTTCTTCCAGGGAGTCCTGCCAAGACAGGCGGCAATAAGTTTCATAATACATAAAGACAGGACAATGGTTCCATACTACACCACAAATCTCTATAGATACTAACACAAACAAGACATACACTTAACTAAGCTAATGCAGACATACAACTTAAAAACAGGTTCCACCGAGATTTGAACTCAGATCGCTGGATTCAGAGTCCAGAGTGCTAACCATTACACCATGGAACCTTAAAAAGTGTTGCAAGGGTTGCTAGGCAGTTTCTTTCATAATATCCACATGTATGATATGAAGATAACAACAATCACAACGAAGATGAAAAAGCACAATTACTGGCCAACTTAAGTCATTTAGTAGCTAAGCATTCAGAGGATGAGGGAAAAAGCAAGTCAAGAACAGGTTTTGAAGGACTTGCCACAGACAGTGAATGCAGCAGTAGATATGTCTACTGTGTACAAACACATGGTAACTTTACATCTGATGACAATAAAGATGCTAACACAACAGCTTTACTTGCAACTGCATTCTTGCGCACATTCATGTCAGCTTGAATACAAAGAACTAATACGTTTTTATCCCAATATCATGTCTCAGACATTAGTTCCAGATGAAAACACTAGCTGTCAGAAGCGGGATTAGAACCCACGCCTCCAGTGGACAATGCGACCTGAACGCAGCGCCTTGGACCGCTCAGCCATCCTGACTAATCCAACAGATCTATATGGGCGTGCATGGAGACATGGAAGAAAGTCACCAGGGTGGCAATGTGCTTGACAATGGCAATACATTGCGCAGGATGTGAAGGCAATGTGCAATACGGGCTAAATCCTATGCTGGGAATCAAGATCCACCAATGTTTCTGTCCACAATGTCCACCTGAATCCAGAAATGTCCCTGCCAGATGGGAAATAGACTGATAATTGTGCAATTATCTCAAAATGTCCAACTGAGTCCACAAATACACCTGCCAGATGGGGAAATAAACTGAAAACTGTCTTTATAGTCTAAACGTGTCAAATATTGCCATACAATGCCCACATTGAGTCCAGATGTGTACGTTGTGGTCCTGATTCATGCTATAACCCCAAAAGTGAAACTAGGCCAAGGGCAACTGGATTTGGTAAAAGGTCCTCCACAGATGCTTTGTCTCTCATCCAAGATACTTTTTTAGTGTTTTTTTTACAAAGAAAGGGTTGGACACAGTGCCCACTCCCACACCCATATCTGACAATTGAAAGCTGTGGGGAAAGGGGGGTTCCAAAGCTAATAGACCATTCAACAAGCAGTTCTGATGCACTATACTGGTCCATTCAGGGTGAGCACTGTATACTCTGACTGCAGCAACAAAAGTTCAATTTCAGTGATACCTAATTTTTATGGTGATTACGAGACTGAATGCAAAGTGTGTATCCTCCATGTAACTCAAAGCCTATCCCTTACAGTCAATACTGTCAAATTTGGAGCTCTTCCTATTACATTAACGACCAGGTGACCAACATACTGTTTACAGTCTAAATGGCCAACCTCTGAACCGAGAGACTCGCCCACAAGCAAAAACAGCACCTCTGATTCATAGTTAATCATTTAATAACCATAAAAGCTCACCCTGGCCACCATCAAAGATAAATTTGGACCTCCAGAAACTTGCTGGTAAGAAAGCCCATGCAGATCCCCCGTGGCTGTGATCAGGATGCTGCAATATCTAAGTAGTATGTGTTTCATGATTGTACTTTTGTTTTGAATGGTAAATGAACAACTGTGCTGGAATTTGTAATCAAAAACATGACTTTTCCTATTTTAACAAACTGTTTTGATCACTTGAGGTATTTCAGTGAAGTCTTTGGTCTTGGACAGTTACCTTGCGATCTAAAACTGTATATCCTATTGTCTCTGGAACAATAGTGGCAGTTGGAGGAGTAATGGCTCTTTACAGTGAATATGCAAAAGAAGATGTTCCAAATTCAGCCCAGGTAAATGCTCAGCCCATATCACACAGACCTAAACCTACTCACTAATGCTGGTTATAATATCTAAACTCAACAATGCCAGAGAAAAATGACAAAGAGTGATAAAATTTTTAGTATGTAAGTATTGGCTTTTTCTTGCAAACGTTTTGTTCCAATAACATTAACAAGCATACCGTTAGTTACGTTCCTTGTGTTTGTAACGATTTGGGGAAGTGCTATTTGCAGGTAGTGTGGCCGAGCGGTCTAAGGCGCTGGATTTAGGCTCCAGTCTCTCTAGAGGCGTAGGTTCAGATCACACCACTGCCATTTGCTGAAATGTTACATACATTGGCACACTCCTTGCTGAGGATTGCCTAAACCGTCCTTTCCAGCACCTTGGAGTAGAGTTTACCAAGGAGCCTAGTGCAGCCTGAGCATAGTAATACTCCTGTAATGGGCAGATGCCGTTCTTCTTGAAGAGGGGACCAACCACCCTGGTCTGCCACTCCTTAGGCACTGCCACAGACCTCCACGCAATGTTGAAGAGGTATGTCAACCAAGACAGCCTCTCCTTACAATATTTCTCAACAAATTTAATCAATCCCTGGGCTTTGCCACTGTGGAGTTCTTTAAACAGTAAACTAAGGGTATTTTTATTACTGTAAACTAAGTTACAGTAAGGGTATTATACTGTAAAAAAAAACATGTACAGTTATGATACTGTAATCAGGAAGTTACAGCACGTTGCCAGTAAGTTAACGCAAATTTACAAAAAATAAGTCTAACAGTGTTCAGACAAACCTCATTGACTTTCTTTCTTGTAAAAAACACAACTTCCTGGACTTTCTTTACTCGTCTATTATTGTCCCTTGCTTCGAAATTCCCATTTTTCATGGGCTGAATCTCAACTAGCACTGACTCTGCAGAGAGAACCAATCAGAGCTGATCAGCAACAGCTGTGCTACCTGCATGATGGGTTTTAACCTGGCATGTAGCACAGGAACCAGTTTCTCTTGGTGACTGGAGTGATGGGAGCTGTTTGGGCCTTTGTTGTTTGTGTGCTGACTGTTTGGATTAACAAAGGTTGTTTGTTAAACAAAGGCTGCCAACCTGACGCGCCTTTGACATGTTTCTGCATGTACCCACTTCCATCTGTGCTGATATTAAACTGAACTGATTTTACCATACTTCTCTGATAAATTGTAAGCAATGAATGATTTCATCTGCCAGGAAGCACAACGGTTTCTTTTTGCCATTACTTTATGCATGCCTCCAAACTAAAACAATTGCACGAAAAGGTTGTCAGTTTAGATGAACTACAACAATCAGCATGGCAAGTCCCCACTAGTAGGCTTGAGTCTATTTTTGTTTAAAACTTTTTTCCTTTTTGTCTTGGGGTCAAATTTGACTTATGTTAAGTTTCTTTATCAGAAATGAGTTTCTATTAACCAAAAATAACATGGGTGGTTATCAATGATCTTTGCTAGTAAAATTACTGATTTCATTGAATATTAGGGTTTTAAATACATAGTGTTTTGTTTTCTAGGTCAATTTTGACCTGGAGGTCCAATGGAGCACTATTGTGCTTTACAGCAGATGAGCACATGTAAAGACTCACTAAAACACCTGCACACATACACGGCCCCCACAAACACCATAATACAACCGGCAGCTGCAAACTACCTCATGTAATGGTAACATTGTGCTTTCCAACACATGGAAGTGCACAGTACCAGAGACCTGCAAAAGATCATTGTGCTCTCCAGCATAAAGATGCGTGCACACACACCTGGGGAAATGGTTATGTATTGTACTTTTCAGCAGACGGAGACATCAGTCCCTCCAGACTTTTTGGGCTTTTTTTTTTTTTTTTTTTTTTTTTTTGTGAGAATTGCAGTCTAAAATGCCAGATTTTTTTCGCGGGAGCTTTTGTATAGCTTTTTTGTCTTGCAATAAAAGTTGCAATGTCTTTTTTTTTTTTTTTTATGTTTAAAAATAACTTTACTCTAGGCTAAGTTTTTGTACTAACCTTCTGAAAAAGGCTCAGGATGCTGCAAATGTTGGTGTAATAAGAAACTGGCTGGAGGATTTAAGACAATTGTTGAATTAATCAAATTTGAACATATGTGTCTGTGGCTTGTTTATCTTTACGTTAATTCCTCACCTGGCCTCGGACACATTCCTATGGTTTGATAAAGTATTTGTTATCCTTTAACATATCATTGCACTTACAATGAGTGAAGCTGTTCTCAGTTTAGGTCATCCTGTACGCCTCTTCTCCAGTTTTTCCTGCATCTACCATGTGTGTCACACTGAGACAAAGTCTGGCACGTGGGACTGCAGATGCTGTTTCTCATATCTGCATTGACTTTAATGAAGCCAGATGACGGTTAAAAAAAAAAAAAAATCCCAGATGGCAAAGACCCAACGGGAGTTGCATTTAAACCAAACAGTGTCTGAAATCTTTTTATGGGTGTACGGCAGGTATCAGAACTGTAGTTTCCATTTTTATAGATGAAATATAATTGACATGCCATTAAGTTTACTCTTCAGCAAATGTAGACATTTCACTTCAGAAACAGATGCCTTGATAAACGTGAACACACTTAATACTGCTCCAAAGTATACCAATTAGCAGAGAATGGTTTTGATCCATCGACCTCTGGGTTATGGGCCCAGCACGCTCCCGCTGCGCCACCCTGCTCTGCTGTTCAAGCTCAGGGGCTGGAAAATCTGTGAGTGACATTTCGAGGAAAGGTTTGGGAACCGGTGGCAACCAATCAACCAACAGCAACATTTGGTAGACCTTGACACTATCTTTTATGTGATATTCCTGATTTCTCTGTCCTTAAATTGGTGCTTTCTGCTGTCAAATTCTGTTTTTGTATCAATACGGGTCTGTTTCTTTTTTTTAAGTACATACTTGGCCTACATTTTGAATTGCATGCAGGTATACATGCATACAGTGGTATGCATGCGTTTAGGAACCCATGCTGAAGTTGACTAAAAGAGGAATTAAAAAAAAAATCATCTTTTGGAAATTGATCTTAATGCCTTGATTTTAAAAAAGTAAAATCAGATATAAACATCAGTAAGGAGTCTACCAAGTTGCATCTTATCATTTTAGTTTGGACACCCAGTGAGGCTTACCGTGATGGTTTGGACTGAGTCGACTAGGGTTTTCTGCTGCTCTCGAGCAGATGGCTGTACTCACTCTGGTTTCTCTTCACAATACACAAGTCTTTCGCCTTTTACTAAAGACTTCCTTGAAGGGGAACCCCCGATGAAACTCTTTTTGGTGGGCTTTGCTGTTTGGCCGAGCCTTTTGTACTTGTGAAAATTAAGCAACTCCGATCGCTTCCTGCAGGTGTTTCTGGCTCTGGAGCTGTGGAGTCTGGATCTGTGGTTGGAGACACCTGCTGCCTCCATGTTCCTGATTCTTGTGAAGTGAATGCAATATCTCTGAATGCCTAGAGGGAGTCCCTTTAAATTTGGCATACATACCACTTGGAGTCGCGGATGAACTGATTTCGATTTTGGAAGTCAAAGGTCAAGGTCACTGTTTCCTTATGTCACCAGAACTGTATATGTATTTCTCCTGAACTGGTGTACATGGTTAATGTAAAGCCCCAGTGGCCTAATGGATAAGGCACTGGCCTCCTAAGCCAGGGATTGTGGGTTCAAGTCTTCAAGTCATCTGGGGTGATTTTCAGCAGAGTGGCGCAGCGGAAGTGAGCTGGGCCTATAACCCAGAGGTCGATGGATTGAAACCATCCTCTGCTGGAGACACTCTGAAACCTCAACCTGGTTTCCATGGTGAGATGAATCATAATATAACTGCTGTAAAAGTGGTTGACAGCGCCATGAAAATTAATGTTCTGGCAGTCTACTGTCCATTTTGCCAAATCAAGATCCACTACCCAGTCAATATTGACTTTCCAGTTATGTGATTGGTAAGTGGTTGGGCTGTACACAGGTTTTGATCACATCCATCGGTTGCATGGACAGACTTCAATACCCCGGTTCCCCCGCATGATCGCTCTCTTGTCTTTGTTGTTCGATGACTATTTGGGCTCACCCCTAAACACACCCGAAGCATCTCAGACGAAAATCCCTCTGCACCTCAAAGTGCTCTCAAGCACTCCCAGCTGTGCGTTTGCAGAAGAGCACCTTGTTTTCTTGTAGCTTTGGAAAAGGCTTTAGCTTGACAAGGTAAAACAAATAACACCATTGTGCTTCTCATTCGTGTGTTCACTTCAGTTATGTATTAAATCAAATCTTTAGAGCTAACGGCCCTCATTTGTCAACCTAACGTAGAAATCCAGCGCAGATATGAGAGCAGAAATCCTCTTACGACAAGCTTCACATGAGATTCATGAAACATTCGAATCACACCAATCAGACAGTAAGAATGATCGTACATTAATAAATGCAGTGGCTGGAAACGATTGTAATTTAAATATCACGCCCCAATATATTCTCAATTTTGAGGCCTCGCCTCTATTTACGACATGGCCAGATCCGGCTAAGAGGTGGAGAATGAAAACCTGACATCTCAGGTGCTCTGGTGCAGCCAGCCACCACCAGGCCCAGGAGAATATGCCACCTAAGAAAAATGCAATCCTACCCGATGAGGTTGAGGAGATTGAATTGAGTACACCACTGCCAGGCCAAGTGAGAAGGAGAGAGAGAAGGAGATGCTGGAACAGCAGTCAATTTGCTTTTTGGATTTCAAAGGCATTTATGTTGATAGCGGGGACAATGAGGATTGTCATACTCTGCCGAGCAAAAACAAAACGGACACTCCATTGGTAATAATCCGGTTCACCAACAGAAATAAAAAGTCAGCACTCCTCAGACAAGGAAGGAAATTAAAAGGCACCCAAGTTTACATCAACCAACACCTCACCAAGAAAAATGCTGATATTGCCAAGAAAGCACGAATACTCAGAAACAAAACAAGACCCAGGCAACATGGGCAAGAAATTGTAAAATTTACATCAAACTTCATGAGCTGACTTTTAACTGCAGGAGCCTTATCGCAAACCTTTAAAAAATCAAACAGTACCTGAAACAGGAACAAAATGTTCACAGCATTTGCAATAACAGTGACTTGGCTCACGGTAGAACAACCGGAGTTGGTGGAGATTTAGGGATATGAACTATCATTCATCAATAGGAAACAATCAAAGGGTGGGGGGGTTGCATTATATATTGACCAAAGATATTAATGTCAAATAGTTACTAAAATGTATTTTGTTTTAGATACAATCATGGAATGCATCACAGTACACATTGAAATGGAAAAATCAAAAAACATTCTAATTAGCTGCATCTATAGGAAACCGGGATCGAATAATTACATGTTTAAGGAAATAATTACAGAAATATTCAGTAATATTCAGTAATTTCAAAATGTTTTTTTATCTGCGGAGATTTCAATATTGACTTGCTCAACCCAAAAGACCACAACAAAACTACAGAGTTCCTTTATCTGATGTACAGTCCCCGTTTGTATCCCTCAATCACTCGACCAACCAGAATTACAACCAATACTTCTACACTAATTGATAATATATTTACCAACGTCACTGTCTATAAAGTTGAAAGTGGACTAATAACAAATGATGTCAGTGATCATCTGCCAGTTTTTGAAAACATACATAGCTACACTAAGACCAGGAAGGACGACAACATGACAGATGAACTGATTTAGATTTTGCATTTTCAGAAGAGGACCTTGTTTTCTTTTAGCTGAGAAAAAGGCTTGCGCTCATAAAAGGTAAACAAATTGCACTTTATTGCCCTTATTAAACATTTTGGCAATTTTAACAGTACAATACAAACATAAGAAACTACAAAACAACAATAACTTGAAGGCGTACAATTAAAAATGGCCAACTTCTAGTGTGTTGTAATGATGAGAGGACTGTTTGAACCAATTTACATTATAAGGGTAACAAAAATGTATTCCTAAAATGAAAATTACACTGACATCCTGTCAGCCCAAAAAAATGTGTATGTTTCTAGAGATGAGAAGAAAGTTTTTACAAAATAAAACCAAAATAAAAAAAGTTTCAAACATGTCTTTAAACGTCTTAATGTTTCTCCTCTGGGCCTCCTCCTTCCCACGGTGGGTACATTGTGGTTAGGGTTGGGTACCGAAACCCGGTGCTAGTACGGCACCGGTGCCTTAACACCCGGTCGGACTGAATAGTAACAGGGATTTTGGGGCCTCATTTCGGTGCTACTGAAATAACAGGGCTGCCTTTTCCATCTAGTGGTTGTTTTTGTCATTTAGCAGCAATTTACTGGATTATTATTACATTTTTTTTACATTTAATTTGGACCATATAGAAATAAACAAGCCATTCTTAAATGTTGCTTACTGTCTTTTTGTGCTCCCTTTTTTTTTTTTTAAACATATACATTAAAAGATATATTTTTAAATTATGGGTTCAGGCACCGATTCTGGTGCCTAAATGGTAGAGGGTTCTGAAGAAAGGCAGAAAACAGTCCAGCTGATCCACAATAACATACATGCTGCTCAGAAGATAAAGTTACTGCTGGTCAGCCTTCAACGTGGAGAGAAGATCAGAATATAACAACACAGCTATCAGGGCATGAGGAGGAGGAAACAGCTTGGCTCTGAAACATGTTCACAACGAGGCAGAGTGAACGCGCTGGTGTCTTTTAAGGCTACCACTCTGAGAAAAGGTTTCCCCACATTGTTCACACCAGTACGGCTTCTCTCCAGTGTGAATGCGCTGGTGAGTTTTAAGGCTACTACTCTGAGAAAAGGTTTCCCCACATTGTTCACACCAGTACGGCTTCTCTCCAGTGTGAGTGCGCCGGTGAGTATTAAGGCTACCACTATGAGAAAAGGTTTCCCCACATTGTACACAGCTGTAAGGCTTCTCTCCAGTGTGAATGCGCTGGTGTCTTTTAAGGTGACTACTACGAGAAAAGGTTTCCCCACATTGTTCACAGCTGTAAGGCTTCTCTCCAGTGTGAATGCGTTGATGTCTTGTCAGGGTACTCTGTTGTGTGAAAGCTGCCCCACATTGATCACAGCTGTACGGCTTCTCTCCAGTGTGAACTCTCTGATGAATCTTTAAATATCCTGATGTGAAGGATTTGTCACAGTGCTGACAGCGGTGACGTCTGACTCCTCTTCCTCTCCGTTTCTATCAACAGAGAAAAACCAAGAGAGTGAGTTAGTGAGGTGCCATGCTGTAGAGCTCTATCTTAAACTAGAAACAACATTTAGAGCATGTCTATGGAACATTGTTTGACTGACGCAATACTTTTCTTAGTCCTTGTGTTGTCTTCCCTTTAAAATTGAAAATCAACACTTTTGTTGAGGCTTTGTATGAATGTTTAAATTTTTCTTCAGTTTTTGTCACTTTTTTGACGTTTAACAATACATTACACCAACTTATTAACTTTTACTTTTTTACAGTTATTTTTGGAATTTATGGTCAATAAACCTCATGTATAGGAAATTATACCTAATGTTTGAGTGAGAAAAGCATAAATTAGGAATTATTTAGAATAAAATTAAAGGAATGGATGTTGATGATAATCACAGACTGGAATATTTCAACTTTTACTCTATACTATTTAAAAAACACTTCAACGTTTTCTCCAAATGCTATAAAATTGAATAAGACACCCCAAAATTAATGAAAGTAGAGATTTGTACTTGGCAAAGAGCGCTGTGTGGAATCAATCATGTTATTTTGGGTAATTAAAAAGAACACTGATGTAGGACAACGGGTCATTTTGACCCGAGGACGACATGAGGGTTAATTATCTGCCAACATCACTATTATGGAGTTGCATTATGGGAATCCATGCATCCATTGTTGGTTAGTTTGTGATAAATAAACTACTTTTGATCTATTTATGTGTGGCCTCCATTATGTTGCCAGCCTTTAGCCAGCCGGTAACAAATTGGGGATCATCCAGGATTTTTAGTGCCGGGAGAGTTGTAACTGTAACATTTTGCCACAGATTTTTAGCTTTCACTGGTATCTGTAGGGGTTACTGTGTTGTCTTCATGTTGCTGGAACAGCTCTACTCCAGTAAAGTAAATTGGAACCATTGTCCCTGATAGGCATTAGCAATGAGGGGCACCAGTTGACCTTTGACCTTTTGTTTTAGGTTGTCGTTTTTGCTAAATCAAACTTGTATAGCCAGCAGTATTGTGTAAGTAAGTAATATGGTAGTGTAATGTGGTATTGTCCACACAAGCTACATTTCCTCAAGCATTTCTGTGCTCTGGAATAAAACTGCTGAGCATCACTGACGTCTCTGTCAAACACAGGCGCATATGTCGTGGTCATGGATGTTTAAAAAATAGCTTTAATATACAGTTGTGTTCACAATAATAGCATCACTAAACTCAAACTATTTTTTGGTTAAAGTGATATTTCTACATGGCAAATAATTTACTAGTAAGTGTTGTAGAGTCCTAGAAAACCAACAGTCATGCCACGCATGCTGCTCATTCTGTGGAATTGAATCTGTAATTGAAAGGAGCATGTTCATAATAATAGCAGTGTTGTGTTCAATTAGTGAGCTTGAGATTGATTCTGTGAAGAAACAGGTGTCAGTTATGGCCCATATTTAATATATATACTGTATATATACATATTTAAGGAAGAAAGCAAGAACATGTTGTGCATGCTGGTTATAGTGCATTTCACACTGAAATACTCAGCAAAATGGCTCGTTCCAGCCATTGCTCTAAAGAACAGAGGACTTTGATTAAAAAGTTGATATGAGTTGAAAACATATAAAGAAGTGCAGAAGATTATAAGCTACTCTGCCAAAATTATTTCAAATGCCTTGAAATGGCATCCAAAGCCTGACCGACGTGGGAAACAACCAAAGGACACATTGACTGGTCAAAGGAGAAATGGAGCAACATCCTGGGGACTGATGAGAGGGAAACTGTTCTTTTTGGGTCTAGGAGCCGAAGACAGTTTGTCCTCCGACCCCCCTGCACTGAAATCAAGCCCCAGTCCACTGTGAAGACAGTAAAGCACGGTGGTTATGGGATGTTTCTCATACTGTAGTGTTGGGCCGGTATATCACATACCAGGGATCATGGATCAGTTCCAATACATCAGAATACTTGAAGAGGTCATGTTGCCTTATGCTGAAGAGGAAATGCCTTTGAAACGGGTCTTTCAACAAGACAAGGACCCAAACACACCAGGAAGGAGCAAAGTCTTGGTTCCAGAGGAACCAGATTGATGTTATGGAGCGGCCAGCCCAACCCCCGGACCTCAATCCCAGAGAACACTTGTAGGGTGACATCATAAAGCATTACCATGGTTAAGCTGTGTGTGTGTTAATAAAGTTTGGATTAACTATCTGCGTGGCCTGTTTGTTTCCGGTCTAGACCTGCTCTTTGTTGTTGTGATTTAGCGCTATCTAAATAAAATTGAATTGATATATCTGTGTGGCCTTTTTGTTACCGGCCTTGAGCCAGGCGGTAACAACCGGTTGATGGTCTGGGATTGGTAGTGCTTTATCAGCCTCTCCGTCTCAGGGATTGGTTGGCACTCTTTGTTTCTTAATTAGATCAAAAATCTAAATTTGATCACAAATAATACTTTACATGAGAACCATAATCCAGAAAAACAAAGCATGAATATATTGTTGAATCTGTTAAGTTAAATTGGTAGAAATGTACATTACGATAAACGTGACTGCACATTATATGAAAGGCACCGAGGAGATTATCAAAACTGATTTTTCCCGGCCTTTATTTATCAGAGTTGCCCCCCCCCGACCACTATCAGAGGGCCGCAGTTTAATCGACTACTGGTTTTTCTTTTAGGAATTACGGTAAAATGTATAAATCCTAAAAGACATTTGTGAAACCCTCTGTGTGCATTCATTAATATTGAGATTAGATTTCTGGGACTCTTCAGTCTGGAGTAACCTCTTTCCTTCACTCACCTCCTCCTCCCTGACACCTTTCCTCTTGCCATCCTTCTTCTTCTCCTCCGTCTCCTCGTGTTTCTGCAGGTACTCGGTGATAAGGTCCAGGTCCAGGTTTTCTTGCGGCTCCCATGTGTTCTCCTCACTGGAAAGGTGAGTGCAGACAGAAGAACATCTCCTCACACTTTGTTGTTAGACAATCCATTCTCACGCTAATTATCATTACTATTATTCCTTTTTTCTATTGCCATCTTGTAAGGTTATTTAAGGTTATTTGTGGGTCTGCACTTTAGTGTCAAAATACCAAACCTTCAACTTTGAGGGCATGATACCAAGCTGACACTTATTTGCAATATGTTATATATCTCAGGACCAAGAACACCAAGCATTAATATTCTAGACTCATACTTACTCTGAGAACCCCTTCCATTTCAGCAGAAACTCTACTCTTCCCTTCACCACTCTGCGGTCCAAAACCTTCTCCACCACATAATCCTCTTCTTCCTCTTCCTCCACCTCCTCGCCCTTCTTTCCTGCTGTGGTCGCCAGCTTGCCGTCTGCTGAAGGTGCCTTTAGTAGACCCCAGGAGGTGTGTGTGACAATGATACAAGGGTTAGAAGAACTAATGGGAGGTGTGAGTGAATTCTAGTTGACCATGTTTTACTATATTAAAATCTTCTGTTTGACTGGAGAAAATGAAAGGGCTGATGAGGGACCAATCCATAGGACTCCAGAGTGTCAAGTATCTCCTGCATTCAGACTGGAAGAACTACTAAAATGTAAGGCCCAAAAGTTATTAACTGGAGCTACAAGCTACATGCACAGTAGCCTGGATCAACCACACTTCATTTAGCAGAACATCTCCAGATGTTCCTGTGTGAAAATGGAAAGTTCAGAAAGACGTTTTGATGGTGCAACAAGGCAGGCCTGGTCGCTTCTTTAAGGGAATAACTGTAAAGATTCACAAAGAATATGTTTACCGTTAGTGAGGGCTGTGCAATTAATTGAATTTTGATTTGAATTTAGATTTTGACTCCAACGATCACAAAAATAGTATAATCGAGAGAAAAAAATTCTGTATTGAAGAACACTCTTATTTTGTCTTGTATTCTGAATGACACACGCATGCGCACATCTGCCCTTCCCGAAGCCATAAAACTTCTCAGCAGTCAGGGAGGCATCCAGTGGAATTTAAAAACTCAGCACGAGTAAAGATGTTAGAAGGAGAGCAGCCAGAGCAGCGTTTAGTCCGCAAAAAAGGTAAATCCTACTCCGGTGTCTGGGAAAAGTTAACGTTCGCTAATTCTGCGGTCCCTCTGCCTGAGCCGCACAACAAGGTGCTGTAGAGCCAGGAGCCCTGGCGTTTATCTAACATGTGTCTGTGTAAATAATATTAATATATTTAAAAAAGACAAAAATGGTTTGACTAAAACTTGGCATGATACCCAAGTTCTCTTTGGACTAAAACAATAAATGGACTGTTCTCTATAGCACTTTTCTAGTGTCAACGACTACTCAAAGTTCTTCTACATAATACAGGAACCATTTACACACATAAGTACACTGTGGCGAGGCTGCTGTACAAGTACACCCCGTACTCAGGGTTCAGTGTTTTGACTTTGACATAGGACTGCAGGGATTGAACCACCAACTTCCAATTGGCAGGCGACCGCTCTATCACTAAGCCACAGCCGCCATCTTTTAGTGTTGATATGTTGATGGCGGCCCGCCACGGTATAGGGCAGACGCACAACAGGGTTTTGCTATGTACAACCGCCGCTCCTTCAGCTGTTCATGAAAAGTCATGAAGTCGTAATTACGCGACTCTGCAGAGCCGTCTGCTCTACTGGACTCAAGCCACTGTCATACGCTCTCTTTCGCCAAAAGCAATTGGAATTGCCTAGTCTTACTATTTTGCATGTATGTATGTATGTATGTATGTATGTATATGTATTTATGTAATATGCACGTGCATTTGTAATGACGAGTCATTTATATATAAATCCTAAAAGACATTTGTGAAACCCTCTGTGGGGATTCATTAATATTGAGATTAGATTTCTGGGACTCTTCAGTCTGGAGTACCCTCTTTCCTTAACTCACCTCCTCCTTCCGACACCTTTCCTCTTGCCCTCCTTCTTCTTCTCCTCCCTCTCCTTGTCTTTCTGCATGTACTCGGCGATAAGGTCCAGGTCCAGGTTGTCTTGTGGCTCCCATGTGTTATCCTCACTGGAAAGGTGAGTGCAGACAGAAGAACATCTCCTCACACTTTGTTTTTAGACAATCCATTGATCCTTTGAGGCATGATACAATGCTGCAATCTATGCTGTAGATTATTTGCATACACACACATTACAGTACGCCAAAAGTTGAACACACCTTCTCATTCAATATGTTTCCTTATTTTCATGACTATTTACATTGTAGATTATCACTGAAGGCCTCACAACTATGAATGAACACATGTGGCATTTATGTACTTAACAAAAACTGTGAAATAACTGAAAACATGTCTTATATTCTAGTTCTTCAAAGTAGCCCCCTTTGCTTTTTGATAGTGCTGCAAACCCTTGGTGTTCTCTCAATGAGCTTCATGAGGTAGTCACCTGAAATGGTTTCCACTTCACAGTGTGCATTGTCAGGGTTAATTAGTGGACTTTTCTGCCTTATTAATGGAGTTTGGGACCATCAGTTGTGTGGTGCAGAAGTCAGGTTGATACCACAGCCGACAGCCCTATTGACAACTGTTACAATTCATATTATGGCAAGAACCAATCAGCTAAGTGAAGAGAACGAGTGGCCATCATTACTTTAGAAATGAAGGTCAGTCGGTCCGGAAAATTTAAATGTGTCCCCAAGTGCAGCGGCTAAAACCATCAAGCGCTACAACGAAACTGGCTCACATGAGGACCGCCCCAGGAAAGGAAACCAGAGTCACCTCTGCTGCTGAGGATAAGTTCATCTGAGTCACCAGCCTCAGAAATCACAAGTTAACAGCAGCTCAGATTAGAGACCAGATGAATACCACACAGAGTTCTAGCAGCAGACATATCTCTAGAACAACTGTTAAGAGAGACTGAATCAGGCCTTCATGGTCAAATAGTAGCTAGGAAACCACTGCTAAGGAGACACAACAAGCAGAATAGATTTGTTTGGGCCAAGAACACAAGGAATGGACATTAGACCAGTGGAAATCTGGCTTTGGTCTGATGAGTCCAAGTTTGAGATCTTTGGTTCCAACCGCTGTGTCTTTGTGCGACGGAGAAAAGGTGACCGATGGGTTCTACATGCCTGGTTCCCACGTGAAGCATGGAGGAGGAGGTGTGATGGTGTGGGGTGCTTTGCTGGTGACACTGTTGGGGATTTATTCAAAATTGAAGGCATACTGAACCAGCATGGCTACCACAGCATCCTGCAGCGACATTCCATCCATCCGGTTTGCGTTTAGTGGACCATCATTTATTTTTCACAGGACAATGACTCCAACACCCTCCAGGCTGTGTAGGGGCTATTGGACCAAGAAGGAGAGTGATGGAGTGCTGCACCTTCCACAGTCCCCGAACCTGAACCCAATCCAGATTGTTTGGGAGAGCTGGAGTGAAGGCAAAAGGGCCAACAAGTGCTGAGCATTCTGGGACTCCTTCAAGACTGTTGGGAACCATTTCAGGTGAATACATTCAAGAGAATGCAAAGAGTGTGAAAGCAAAGCAGGTAATCACAGTAAAGGGGGGGTACTATTGAGAACTAGAATATAAGACATGTTTTCAGTTATTTCACACTTTTCATAATTCCACATGTGTTCATTCATAGTTTTGAATGCCTTCAGTGATA
>NW_022604830.1:0-22613 GCF_008692095.1 Etheostoma spectabile
TCTCTTGGTGACTGGAGTGATGGGAGCTGTTTGGGCCTTTGTTGTTTTTGTGCTGACTGTTTGATTACAAAGGTTGTTTGTTAAACAAAGGCTGCCAACCTGACGCGCCTTTGACATGTTTCTGCATGTACCCACTTCCATCTGTGCTGATATTAACTGAACTGATTTTACCATACTTCTCTGATAAATGTAAGCAATGAATGATTTCATCTGCCAGGAAGCACAACGGTTTCTTTTTGCCATTACTTTATGCATGCCTCCAAACTAAAACATTGCAACGAAAAGTTGTCAGTTTAGATGACTACAACAATCAGCATGGCAAGTCCCCACTAGTAGGCTTGAGTCTATTTTTGTTTAAAACTTTTTCCTTTTTGTCTGGGGTCAAATTTGACTTATGTTAAGTTTCTTATCAGAAATGAGTTTCTATTAACCAAAAATAACATGGGTGGTTACATGATCTTTGCTAGTAAAATTACTGATTTCATTGCATATTAGGTTTTAAATACATATGTTTTGTTTTCCTAGGTCATTTTGACCTGGAGGTCCAATGGAGCACTATTGTGCTTTACAGCAGATGAGCCACATGTAAAGACTCACTAAAACACCTGGCACACATACACGGCCCCCACAACACCATAATACAACCGGCAGCTGCAAACTACTCATGTAATGTAACATTGTGCTTTCCAACACATGGAGTGCACAGTACCAGAGACCTGCAAAAGATCATTGTGCTCTCCAGCATAAAGATGCGTGCCACACACCTGGGGAAATGGTTATGTATTGTACTTTTCAGCAGACGGAGACATCAGTCCCTCCAGACTTTTTGGGCTTTTTTTTTTTTTTTTTTTTTTTTTTGTGAGAATTGCAGTCTAAAATGCCAGATTTTTTTCGCGGGAGCTTTTGTATAGCTTTTTTGTCTTGCAATAAAAGTTGCAATGTCTTTTTTTTTTTTCTTTTTTTTCTGTTTAAAATAACTTTACTCTAGGCTAAGTTTTTGTACTAACCTTCTGAAAAAGGCTCAGGATGCTGCAAATGTTGGTGTAATAAGAAACTGGCGGGAGGATTTAAGACAATTTGTTGAATTAATCAAATTTTGAACATATGTTCTGTGCTTGTTTATCTTTACGTTATTTCCTCACCTGGCCTCGGACCATTCCTATGGTTTGATAAAGTATTGTTATCCTTTAACATATCATTGCACTTACAATGAGTGAAGCTGTTCTCAGTTTAGGTCATCCTGTACGCCTCTCTCTCAGTTTTTCCTGCATCTACCATTGTGTCACACTGAGACAAAGTCTGGCACGTGGACTGCAGATGCTGTTTCTCATTCTGCATTGACTTTATGAGCCAGATGACGGTTAAAAAAAAAAAAAATCCAGAATGCAAAGACCCCACGGGAGTTGCATTTAAACCAAACAGTGTCTGAAATCTTTTTATATGGGTGTTACGGCAGGTATCGAACTGTAGTTTCCATTTTTATAGATGAAATATAATTGACATGCCATTAAGTTTACTCTTCAGCAAATGTAGACATTTCACTTCATAAACGATGCCTTGATAAACGTGAAACACTTAATACTGCCCAAAGTATACCAAGTAGCAGAGAATGGTTTTGATCCATCGACGCTGGGGTTATGGGCCCAGCACGCTCCCACCACTGCGCCACCCTGCTCTGCTGTTCAAGCTCAGGGGCTGGAAAAATCTGGAGTGACATTTCGAGGAAAGTTTGGAAACCGGTGGCAACCAATCAACCAACAGCAACATTTGGTAGACCTTGACACTATCTTTTATGTGGATTCCTGATTTCTCTGTCCTTAATTGGTGCTTTCTGCTGTCAAATTCTGTTTTTGTATCATACGGGTCTGTTTCTTTTTTTTAAGTACATACTTGGCCTACATTTTGAATGCATGATATAAATGCATACAGTGGTATGCATGCGTTTAGGAACCCCATGCTGAGTTGACTAAAGAGAATTAAAAAAAAATCATCTTTTGGAAATTGATCTTAATGCCTTGATTTTAAAAAAGTAAAATCAGATATAAACATCAGTAGGAGTCTACCAAGTTGCATCTTATCATTTTAGTTTGGACACCCAGTGAGGCTTACCCGTGATGGTTTGGACTGAGTCGACTAGGGTTTTCTGCTGCTCTCGAGATGGCGGTACTCACTCTGGTTTCTCTTCACAATAACACAAGTCTTTCGCCTTTTACTAAAGACTTCCTTGAAGGGGAACCCCCGATGAAACTCTTTTGGTGGGCTTTGCTGTTTGCCGAGCCTTTGTACTTGTGAAAATAAGCAACTCCGATCGCTTCCTGCAGGTGTTTCTGGCTCTGGAGCTGTGGAGTCTGGATCTGTGGTTGGAGACACCTGCTGCCTCCATGTTCCTGATTCTTGTGAAGTGAATGCAATATCTCTGAATGCCTAGAGAGGAGTCCCTTTAAATTTGGCATACATAACCACTTGGAGTCGCGGATGAACTGATTTCGATTTGGAAGTCAAAGGTCAAGGTCACTGTTTCCTTATGTCCCAGAAATGTATGTATTTCTCCTGAACTGGTGTACATGGTTAATGTAAAGCCCCAGTGGCCTAATGGATAAGGCACTGGCCTCCTAAGCCAGGGATTGTGGGTTCAAGTCTTCAAGTCCATCTGGGTGATTTTCAGCAGTGGCGCAGCGGAAGTGAGCTGGGCCTATAACCCAGAGGTCGATGGATTGAAACCATCCTCTGCTGGAGACCTCTGAAACCTCACACCTGGTTTCCATGGTGAGATTGAATCATAAATAACTGCGAAAGTGGTTGACAGCGCCATGAAAATTAATGTTCTGGCAGTCTACTGTCCATTTTGCCAAATCAAGATCCACTACCCAGTAAATTGACTTTCCAGTTATGTGATTGGTAAGTGGTTGGGCTGTACACAGGTTTTGATCACATCCATCGGTTGCATGGACAAGACTTCATACCCCGGTTCCCCCGCATGATCGCTCTCTTGTCTTTGTTGTTCGATGACTATTTGGGCTCACCCCTAAACACACCCGAAGCATCTCAGACGAAAATCCCTCTGCACCTCAAAGTGCTCTCAAGCACTCCCAGCTGTGCGTTTTGCAGAAGAGCACCTTGTTTTTCTTGTAGCTTTGGAAAAGGCTTTAGCTTATGACAAGGTAACAAATAACACCATTGTGCTTCTCATTCGTGTGTTCACTTCAGTTATGTATTGAATCAAATCTTTAGAGCTAATGGTCCTCATTTATCACCTAGACGTAGAAATCCAGCGCAGATATGAGCGCAGAAATCCTCTTACAACAGGCTTTACGTGAGATTCATGAAACGTTCGTATCACACCAATCAGACAGTAAGAATGATCATACATTGATAAATGCAGTGGCTGGAAACGATTGTTATTTAAATATCACGCCCCAATATATTCTCAATTTTGAGGCCTCGCCTCTATTTACGACATGGCCAGATCCGGCTAAGAGTGGTGGAGAATGAAAACCTGACATCTCAGGTGCTCTGGTGCAGCCAGCGACCACAGCCCAGGGGAATATGCCGCCTAAGAAAAATGCAATCCTACCCTATGAGGTTGAGGAGATGTGAATTGAGTACACCACTGCCAGGCCAAGTGAGAAGGAGAGAGAGAAGGAGATGCTGGAACAGCAGTCAATTTTGCTTTTTGGATTTCAAAGGCATTTATGTTGATAGCTGGACAATGAGGATTGTCATACTCTGCCGAGCAAAAACAAAACGGACCACTCCTTGGTAAATCCGTTCACCAACAGAATAAAAAGTCAGCACTCCTCAGACAAGGAAGGAAATTAAAAGGCACCCAAGTTTACATCAACCAACACCTCACCCAGAAAAATGCTGATATTGCCAAGAAAGCACGAATACTCAGAAACAAAACAAGACCCAGGCAACATGGGCAAGAATTGTAAAATTTACATCAAACTTCATGAGCTGACTTTTAACTGCAGGAGCCTTATCGCAAACCTTTAAAAAATCAAACAGTTACCTGAAACAGGAACAAATGTTCACAGCATTTGCAATAACAGTGACTTGGCTCACGGTAGAAAAACCTGAGTTGGTGGAGATTTAGGGATATGAACTATCATTCATCAATAGGAAACACTCAAAGGGTGGGGGGGTTTGCATTATATATTGACCAAAGATATTAATGTCAAATAGTTACTAAAATGTATTTTGTTTTAGATACAATCATGGAATGCATCACAGTACACATTGAAATGGAAAAATCAAAAACATTCTAATTAGCTGCATCTATAGGAAACCGGGATCGAATAATTACATGTTTAAGGAAATAATTACAGAAATATTCAGTAATATTCAGTAATTTCAAAATGTTTTTTTATCTGCGGAGATTTCAATATTGACTTGCTCAACCCAAAAGACCACAACAAAACTACAGAGTTCCTTTATCTGATGTACAGTCCCGGTTTGTATCCCTCAATCACTCGACCAACCAGAATTAAACAATACTTCTACACTAATTGATAATATATTTACCAACGTCACTGTCTATAAAGTTGAAAGTGGACTAATAACAAATGATGTCAGTGATCATCTGCCAGTTTTTGAAAACACATAGCTACACTAGACCCAGGAAGGACGACAACATGACAGATGAACTGATTTAGATTTTGCATTTTCAGAAGAGGACCTGGTTTCTTTTAGCTGAGAAAAGGCTTTCGCTCATAAAGGTACAAATTGCACTTTATTGCCCCTTATTAAACATTTTGGCAATTTTAACAGTACAATACAAACATAAAGAAACTACAAAACAACAATAACTTGAAGCGTACATTAAAAAATGGCCAACTTCTAGTGTGTTGTAATGATGAGAGGACTGTTTGAACCAATTTACATTATAAGGGTAACAAAAGTATTCCTAAAATGAAAATTACACTGACATCCTGTCAGCCCAAAAAATGTGTATGTTTCTAGAGATGAGAAGAAAGTTTTTACAAAATAAAACCAAAATAAAAAAGTTTCAAACATGTCTTTAAACGTCTTAATGTTTCTCCTCTGGGCCTCCTCCTTCCCACGGTGGGTACATTGTGGTTAGGGTTGGGTACCGAAACCCGTGCTAGTACGGCACCGGTGCCTTAACACCCGGTCGGACTGAATAGTAACAGGATTTTGGGGCCTCATTTCGGTGCTACTGAAATAACAGGGCTGCCTTTTCCATCTAGTGGTTGTTTTTGTCATTTAGCAGCAATTTACTGGATTATTATTACATTTTTTTTACATTTAATTTGGACCATATAGAAATAAACAAGCCATTCTTAAATGTTGCTTACTGTCTTTTTGTGCTCCCTTTTTTTTTTTTTTAAACATATACATTAAAAGATATATTTTTAAAATATGGGTTCAGGCACCGATTCTGGTGCCTAAATGGTAGAGGGTTCTGAAGAAAGGCAGAAAACAGTCCAGCTGATCCACAATAACATACATGCTGCTCAGAAGATAAAGTTACTGCTGGTCAGCCTTCAACGTGGAGAGAAGATCATATAACAACACAGCTATCAGGGCATGAGGAGAGGAAACAGCTTGGCTCTGAAACATGTTCACAACGAGGCAGAGTGAACGCGCTGGTGTCTTTTAAGGCTACCACTCTGAGAAAAGGTTTCCCCACATTGTTCACACCAGTACGGCTTCTCTCCAGTGTGAATGCGCTGGTGAGTTTTAAGGCTACTACTCTGAGAAAAGGTTCCCCACATTGTTCACACCAGTACGGCTTCTCTCCAGTGTGAGTGCGCCGGTGAGTATTAAGGCTACCACTATGAGAAAAGGTTTCCCCACATTGTACACAGCTGTAAGGCTTCTCTCCAGTGTGAATGCGCTGGTGTCTTTTAAGGTGACTACTACGAGAAAAGGTTTCCCCACATTGTTCACAGCTGTAAGGCTTCTCTCCAGTGTGAATGCGTTGATGTCTTGTCAGGGTACTCTGTTGTGTGAAAGCTGCCCCACATTGATCACAGCTGTACGGCTTCTCTCCAGTGTGAACTCTCTGATGAATCTTTAAATATCCTGATGTGAAGGATTTGTCACAGTGCTGACAGCGGTGACGTCTGACTCCTCTTCCTCTCCGTTTCTATCAACAGAGAAAAACCAAGAGAGTGAGTTAGTGAGGTGCCATGCTGTAGAGCTCTATCTTAAACTAGAAACAACATTTAGAGCATGTCTATGGAACATTGTTTGACTGACGCAATACTTTTCTTAGTCCTTGTGTTGTCTTCCCTTTAAAATTGAAAATCAACACTTTTGTTGAGGCTTTGTAGAATGTTTAAATTTTTCTTCAGTTTTTGTCACTTTTTTGACGTTTAACAATACATTACACCAACTTATTAACTTTTACTTTTTTACAGTTTATTTTTGGAATTTATGGTCAATAAACCTCATGTATAGGAAATTTACCTAATGTTTGAGTGAGAAAAGCATAAATTAGGAATTATTTAGAATAAAATTAAAGGAATGGATGTTGATGATAATCACAGACTGGAATATTTCAACTTTTACTCTATACTATTTAAAAAACACTTCAACGTTTCTCCAAATGCTATAAAATTGAATAAGACACCCCCAAAATAATGAAAGTAGAGATTTGTACTTGGCAAAGAGCGCTGTGTGGAATCAATCATGTTATTTTGGGTAATTAAAAAACACTGATGTAGGACAACGGGTCATTTTGACCCGAGGACGACATGAGGTTAATTATCTGCCAACATCACTATTATGGAGTTGCATTATGGGAATCCATGCATCCATTGTTGGTTAGTTTGTGATAAATAAACTACTTTTGATCTATTTATGTGTGGCCTCCATTATGTTGCCAGCCTTTAGCCAGCCGGTAACAAATTGGGGATCATCCAGGATTTTTAGTGCCGGGAGAGTTGTAACTGTAACATTTTGCCACAGATTTTTAGCTTTCGCTGGTATCTGTAGGGGTTACTGTGTTGTCTTCATGTTGCTGGAACAGCTCTACTCCAGTAAAGTAAATTGGAACCATTGTCCCTGATAGGCATTAGCAATGAGGGGCACCAGTTGACCTTTGACCTTTTGTTTTAGGTTGTCGTTTTTGCTAAATCAAACTTGTATAGCCAGCAGTATTGTGTAAGTAAGTAATATGGTAGTGTAATGTGGTATTGTCCACACAAGCTACATTTCCTCAAGCATTTCTGTGCTCTGGAATAAAACTGCTGAGCATCACTGACGTCTCTGTCAAACACAGGCGCATATGTCGTGGTCATGGATGTTTAAAAAATAGCTTTAATATACAGTTGTGTTCACAATAATAGCATCACTAAACTCAAACTATTTTTTGGTTAAAGTGATATTTCTACATGGCAAATAATTTACTAGTAAGTGTTGTAGAGTCCTAGAAAACCAACAGTCATGCCACGCATGCTGCTCATTCTGTGGAATTGAATCTGTAATTGAAAGGAGCATGTTCATAATAATAGCAGTGTTGTGTTCAATTAGTGAGCTTGAGATTGATTCTGTGAAGAAACAGGTGTCAGTTATGGCCCATATTTAATATATATACTGTATATATACATATTTAAGGAAGAAAGCAAGAACATGTTGTGCATGCTGGTTATAGTGCATTTCACACTGAAATACTCAGCAAAATGGCTCGTTCCAGCCATTGCTCTAAAGAACAGAGGACTTTGATTAAAAAGTTGATATGAGTTGAAAACATATAAAGAAGTGCAGAAGATTAGAAGCTACTCCGCCAAAATTATTTCAAATGCCTTGAAATGGCATCCAAAGCCTGACCGACGTGGGAAACAACCAAAGGACACATTGACTGGTCAAAGGAGAAATGGAGCAACATCCTGGGGACTGATGAGAGGGAAACTGTTCTTTTTGGGTCTAGGAGCCGAAGACAGTTTGTCCTCCGACCCCCCTGCACTGAAATCAAGCCCCAGTCCACTGTGAAGACAGTAAAGCACGGTGGTTATGGGATGTTTCTCATACTGTAGTGTTGGGCCGGTATATCACATACCAGGGATCATGGATCAGTTCCAATACATCAGAATACTTGAAGAGGTCATGTTGCCTTATGCTGAAGAGGAAATGCCTTTGAAACGGGTCTTTCAACAAGACAAGGACCCAAACACACCAGGAAGGAGCAAAGTCTTGGTTCCAGAGGAACCAGATTGATGTTATGGAGCGGCCAGCCCAACCCCCGGACCTCAATCCCAGAGAACACTTGTAGGGTGACATCATAAAGCATTACCATGGTTAAGCTGTGTGTGTGTTAATAAAGTTTGGATTAACTATCTGCGTGGCCTGTTTGTTTCCGGTCTAGACCTGCTCTTTGTTGTTGTGATTTAGCGCTATCTAAATAAAATTGAATTGATATATCTGTGTGGCCTTTTTGTTACCGGCCTTGAGCCAGGCGGTAACAACCGGTTGATGGTCTGGGATTGGTAGTGCTTTATCAGCCTCTCCGTCTCAGGGATTGGTTGGCACTCTTTGTTTCTTAATTAGATCAAAATCTAAATTTGATCACAAATAATACTTTACATGAGAACCATAATCCAGAAAAACAAAGCATGAATATATTGTTGAATCTGTTAAGTTAATTGGTAGAAATGTACATTACGATAAACGTGACTGCACATTATATGAAAGGCACCGAGGAGATTATCAAAACTGATTTTTCCCGGCCTTTATTTATCAGAGTTGCCCCCCCCCGACCACTATCAGGGCCGCAGTTTAATCGACTACTGGTTTTTCTTTTAGGAATTACGTAAAATGTATAAATCCTGAAAGACATTTGTGAAACCCTCTGTGTGCATTCATTAATATTGAGATTAGATTTCTGGGACTCTTCAGTCTGGAGTAACCTCTTTCCTTCACTCACCTCCTCCTCCCTGACACCTTTCCTCTTGCCATCCTTCTTCTTCTCCTCCGTCTCCTCGTGTTTCTGCAGGTACTCGGTGATAAGGTCCAGGTCCAGGTTTTCTTGCGGCTCCCATGTGTTCTCCTCACTGGAAGGTGAGTGCAGACAGAAGAACATCTCCTCACACTTTGTTGTTAGACAATCCATTCTCACGCTAATTATCATTACTATTATTCCTTTTTTCTATTGCCATCTTGTAAGGTTATTTAAGGTTATTTGTGGGTCTGCACTTTAGTGTCAAAATACCAAACCTTCAACTTTGAGGGCATGATACCAAGCTGACACTTATTTGCAATATTTATATATCTCAGGACCAAGAACACCAAGCATTAATATTCTAGACTCATACTTACTCTGAGAACCCCTTCCATTTCAGCAGAAACTCTACTCTTCCCTTCACCACTCTGCGGTCCAAACCTTCTCCACCACATAATCCTCTTCTTCCTCTTCCTCCACCTCCTCGCCCTTCTTTCCTGCTGTGGTCGCCAGCTTGCCGTCTGCTGAAGGTGCCTTTAGTAGACCCCAGGAGGTGTGTTGACAATGATACAAGGTTAGAAGAACTAATGGGAGGTGTGAGTGAATTCTAGTTGACCATGTTTTACTATATTAAAATCTTCTGTTTGACTGGAGAAAATGAAAGGGCTGATGAGGGACCAATCCATAGGACTCCAGAGTGTCAAGTATCTCCTGCATTCAGACTGGAAGAACTACTAAAATGTAAGGCCCAAAGTTATTAACTGGAGCTACAAGCTACATGCACAGTAGCCTGGATCAACCACACTTCATTTAGCAGAACATCTCCAGATGTTCCTGTGTGAAAATGGAAGTTCAGAAAGACGTTTTGATGGTGCAACAGGCAGGCCTGGTCGCTTCTTTAGGGAATAACTGTAAAGATTCACAAAGAATATGTTTACCGTTAGTGAGGGATGTGCAATTAATTGAATTTTGATTTGAATTTAGATTTTGACTCCAACGATCACAAAAATAGTATAATCGAGAGAAAAAAATTCTGTATTGAAGAACACTCTTATTTTGTCTTGTATTCTGAATGACACACGCATGCGCACATCTGCCCTTCCCGAAGCCATAAAACTTCTCAGCAGTCAGGGAGGCATCCAGTGGAATTTAAAAACTCAGCACGAGTAAATGTTAGAAGGAGAGCAGCCAGAGCAGCGGTTTAGTCCGCAAAAAAGGTAAATCCTACTCCGGTGTCTGGGAAAAGTTAACGTTCGCTAATTCTGCGTCCCTCTGCCTGAGCCGCACAACAAGGTGCTGTAGAGCCCAAGAGCCCTGGCGTTATCTAACATGTGTCTGTGTAAATAATATTTAATAATATTTAAAAAAGACAAAAATGGTTTGACTAAAACTTGGCCATGATACCCAAGTTCTCTTGGACTAAAACATAATGGACTGTTCTCTATAGCACTTTTCTAGTGTCAACGACTACTCAAAGTTCTTCTACATAATACAGGAACCATTTACACACATAAGTACACTGTGGCCGAGGCTGCTGTACAAGTACACCCCGTACTCAGGGTTCAGTGTTTTTGACTTTGACATAGGACTGCAGGGATTGAACCACCAACCTTCCAATTGCAGGCGACCGCTCTATCACTAAGCCACAGCCGCCATCTTTTAGTGTTGATATGTTGATGGCGGCCCGCCACGGTATAGGGCAGACGCACAACAGGGTTTCTGCTATGTACAACGCCGCTCCTTCAGCTGTTCATGAAAAGTCATGAAGTCGTAATTACGCGACTCTGCAGAGCCGTCTGCTCTACTGGACTCAAGCCAACTGTCATACGCTCTCTTTCGCCAAAGCAATTGGAATTGCCTAGTCTTACTATTTTGCATGTATGTATGTATGTATGTATGTATGTATGTATGTATGTATGTAATATGCATGTGCATATTGTAATGACGAGAGTCATTTAATATAAATCCTAAAAGACATTTGTGAAACCCTCTGTGGGGATTCATTAATATTGAGATTAGATTTCTGGGACTCTTCAGTCTGGAGTACCCTCTTTCCTTAACTCACCTCCTCCTTCCCGACACCTTTCCTCTTGCCCTCCTTCTTCTTCTCCTCCATCTCCTTGTCTTTCTGCATGTACTCGGCGATAAGGTCCAGGTCCAGGTTGTCTTGTGGCTCCCATGTGTTATCCTCACTGGAAAGGTGAGTGCAGACAGAAGAACATCTCCTCACACTTTTTTTTAGACAATCCATTGATCCTTTGAGGGCATGATACAATGCTGCAATCTATGCTGTACATTATTTGCATACACACACATATACAGTACAACGCCAAAAGTTTGAACACACCTTCTCATTCAATATGTTTCCTTTATTTTCATGACTATTTACATTGTAGATTATCACTGAAGGCCTCACAACTATGAATGAACACATGTGGCATTATGTACTTAACAAAAAACTGTGAAATAACTGAAAACATGTCTTATATTCTAGTTCTTCAAAGTAGCCCCCCTTTGCTTTTTTGATAGTGCTGCAAACCCTTGGTGTTCTCTCAATGAGCTTCATGAGGTAGTCACCTGAAATGGTTTCCACTTCACAGGTGTGCCTTGTCAGGGTTAATTAGTGGACGTTCTTGCCTTATTAATGGAGTTTGGACGATCAGTTGTGTTGTGCAGAAGTCAGGTTGATACACAGCCGACAGCCCTATTGGACAACTGTTACAATTCATATTATGGCAAGAACCAATCAGCTAAGTGAAGAGAAACGAGTGGCCATCATTACTTTAAGAAATGAAGGTCAGTCGGTCCGGAAAATTTAAATGTGTCCCCAAGTGCAGCGGCTAAAACCATCAAGCGCTACAACGAAACTGGCTCACATGAGGACCGCCCCAGGAAAGGAAGACCGAGAGTCACCTCTGCTGCTGAGGATAAGTTCATCTGAGTCACCAGCCTCAGAAATCACAAGTTAACAGCAGCTCAGATTAGAGACCAGATGAATACCACACAGAGTTCTAGCAGCAGACATATCTCTAGAACAACTGTTAAGAGGAGACTGAATCAGGCCTTCATGGTCAAATAGTAGCTAGGAAACCACTGCTAGGGAGACACAACAAGCAGAATAGATTTGTTTGGGCCAAGAAACACAAGGAATGGACATTAGACCAGTGGAAATCTGGGCTTTGGTCTGATGAGTCCTAGTTTGAGATCTTTGGTTCCAACCGCTGTGTCTTTGTGCGACGGAAAAAAAGGTGACCGGATGGGTTCTACATGCCTGGTTCCCACCGTGAAGCATGGAGGAGGAGGTGTGATGGTGTGGGGGTGCTTTGCTGGTGCCACTGTTGGGGATTTATTCAAAATTGAAGGCATACTGAACCAGCATGGCTACCACAGCATCCTGCAGCGACATTCCATCCCATCCGGTCTGCGTTTAGTTGGACCATCATTTATTTTTCAACAGGACAATGACTCCAAACACACCTCCAGGCTGTGTAGGGGCTATTGGACCAAGAAGGAGAGTGATGGAGTGCTGCACCTCCACAGTCACCGGACCTGAACCCAATCCAGATTGTTTGGGGAGAGCTGGAGTGAAGGCAAAAGGGCCAACAAGTGCTGAGCATTCTGGGAACTCCTTCAAGACTGTTGGGAAACCATTTCAGGTGAATACCATTCAAGAGAATGCAAAGAGTGTGCAAAGCAGTAATCACAGTAAAGGGGGGGTACTATGAAGAAACTAGAATATAAGACATGTTTTCAGTTATTTCACACTTTTCATAATTCCACATGTGTTCATTCATAGTTTTGATGCCTTCAGTGATAATCTACAATGTAAATAGTCTTGAAAATAAAGGAAATGCATTGAGTTATATGATAATGATATATATACACACAGTGTATCAGGACCAAGAACACCAAGTATTAATATTATAGACTCATACTTACTCCGAGAAGCCCTTCCATTTCAGCAGAAACTCCACTCTTCCCTCCACCACTCTGCGGTCCAAAACCTTCTCCACCTCATACTCCTCTTCCTCCTCCTTCTTGCATTCCTTTCCTGATCTGGTCGCCAGCTTGCCGTCTTCTGAGGTGCTTCTGGTAGACCCAAGGAGGGGGGGGGGGGAGACATGCAGAGATAATATTACAAGGGTTAGAAGAACTAATGGGAGGTGTGAGTGAATGCTAGTTGACCATGTTTTACTAGATTAAAATCTTCTGTTTGAATGGAGAAAATGCAAGGGCTGATGAGGGGACCAATCCGTAGGACTCCAGAGTGTCAAGTATCTCCTACATTCAAACTGAAAGAACTACTAAAATGTAAGGCCCAAAAGTCATTAACTGGAGCTACAAGCTACATGCACAGTAGCCTGGACCAACCACACTTCATTTAGCAGAACATCTCCAGATGTTCCTGTGTGAAAATGGAAAGTTCAGAAAGACGTTTTGATGGTGCAACAAGGCCGGCCTGGTCGCTTCTTTAAGGGAATCACTGTAAAGATTCCCAAAGAATATGTTAACGTTAGCCATCTTATATCTAACTGGGATGTTTTGGGAGTGATTGGAGCAGGATTGCTGAGGACGAAGTAATGTTACACAGACTGATAAGCCATGGATGCAGCACATTGAAATAGTGTGTGTGTGTGTGTGTGTGTGTGTGTGTCTGCTCTCTGTCAACATGCACATGTGTTTCTTCTATCAGGGTGAACAGTTCCTTCCTGAGACTATGTAGCAGAGCCAAAGTCGTTGCATCCAGAGCTTAGCCCCGCCCACAACTATTCTGATTGGTTTAAAGAAAACAAACAAGCCAGAGCGTTTCTTCTACAGTAAAAGAACAAAGCAAAAAATCCCAGTTAAAGCTGTTTTTTACTTTAATAAATGAAAACGTCTTTCTAAGAGACAACAAGGAATCCTGTTAAATAATCCTGATTTCAATAGAAACCAAAGTAATTGGGATTCATATCTCTTTCCCTAACGTACGACACGGAAAAGCTTCAAATGATCACATTTCAGAAACATAAAAATCAGCAATTGTTTGTTGGTTTGAAGATATATTTCAGGCAACGCATTAAAGCTTGGTCTATTTGCTGGATTGTTCCAAGGTAACTGTCGGTATGTTAATGTTAACTAGCATGCTTGTTAGCAGTAATTAGCCTGTGTCTATGTTAATTTTTAACTAGCATGTTAGTTAGCAGTAATTAGCCTGTGCCTATGTTAATGTTAACTAGTGTGCTTGTTAGCAGTAATTAGCCTGTGCCTATGTTAATGTTAACTAGCATGTTAGTTAGCAGTAAGTAGCCTGTGCCTATGTTAATTTTAACTAGCAGGTTAGTTAGCAGTAATTAGCCTGTGCCTCTGTTAACTAACATGTTAGTTAGCAGTAATTAGCCTGTGTCTGTTAATGTTAACTAGCATGTTAGTTAGCAGTAATTAGCCTGTGCCTATGTTAATGTTAACTAGCATGTTAGTTAGCAGTAATTAGCCTGTGCCTATGTTAATGTAAAATAGCATGCTAATTAGCAGTAATTAGCCTGTGCCTATACTAATGTTAACTAGCATGTTAGTTAGCAGTAATTAGCCTGTGCCTATGTTAATGTTAACTAGCATGTTAGTTAGCAGTAATTACGTACGTACCGTTACAACTTTCAGACAGGTTGCTCACGTCACATTTACGTCTTCAAGCTCAGTTGGAGGCTGCGCAGTAACGCCCAGCATCACCGGGAAAGAGCTTCTAATAGACTTCACTGGTCTCCTTCCAGATCAACGGGACCTGTTGGTCCACTTCTTTAACTGTCTATGGTTTCACTCACTCACTTAAAACAACTACTAACTGGCTCTATTAGCCTTCGAGCTAGTGCTAGCTTGTAGGCTAATAGAGCCAGTTAGGTCAGTTTGGTCAGTGTTTTCTTTCTTTCATTCCTATTTTAGGTCTGTCAGTCACAGTGAACACCGGGGACATTTCCGGGGACAGGTCACCAAAACCGGGGACTGTTCCTGGAAACCGGGGACATCTGGTCACCCTCCACAAGGACTTTAGCTTGTGCTACACTAACTGCTAACGATGCTAACGATGCTAGCGGGCTAACGATGCTAACAGCCGTTGGTATCATAACTTTTACAAACTGTATGGATGTAAAACAATATTAACACACACACACACACATATGTATGTTTTCCATATGTTTACATATGAAAATGGATGAATGTATGAATGTTTACCTTCTGTCCGGTTCAGTGAGTGCAGCTAATCAGCGTCTGGTAAAGATAACGGATTCTCTTCATCATCACGGATAACGGTCGTTCTCCTCGTCACCACCGAAGGCCCGCCCCTCTGCCCTCACATCGACAGCTGATTGGACGGGAAGTTAACAGCAACCAATAGAATTAAAGTAGGTCAACAGATTTTTAAAAACTGTATTTTTACTGTAACACTGAACACATTCAAAATAAATTATTTAACGGTTACAAAAAACAACAACGGAAAAACTACAAAACAATATGTAGAGTATACATAATTAAATCAACCTGACATGTGTGTAGTAATTATTTCTGTAGTAAAAATTCTTTCTTAAATATTATTTAAATATTTAAAATCTTGAAAATGTAGAAAGTAAGTTTGTGTGTGTGTATATGTGTTAATATCGTGAGTACATTTCTTAAGTTATTATTGTATGAAATTATGGTTTAAGTAATGATAAATGTATATATTAACTCAGTGTTCACATCACTCCAGTTCGGAGGTCTTTACACTGTTTTCCTGCCCCTCAAAGAATGTATTTCAAAATGCTACTGCATACACAGAACCACGGAGGGGATGGAGTCCAGGTTGAAATAAAGTTATACTTTAAATATCAACTTTTTATTAAAATTAAAAGTGGGCGTGTACAGGGAGGGATAAGAGGCTGATTCACATATGCACACTTGTAGGTAATATGTGATCTATAAACAGAATATTACTTACAGATGTGCATAAGCATGGTTTTATAAATCTGATTTATTTAATTTTATTATAAGCGCAGTTATATAAATAAGACCCCAGGTTATTTACATGGAGTCTGGTGGAGATATGCTGCTCTATACATGCTAAAAGTAGTGATTATTTACATGGAGTCTGGTGGAGATATGCTGCTCTATACACGCTAAAAGTAGTGATTATTTACATGGAGGCTGGTGGAGATATGCTGCTCTATACACGCTAAAAGTAGTGATTATTTACATGGAGTCTGGTGGAGATATGCTGCTCTATACACGCTAAAAGTAGTGATTATTTACATGGAGTCTGGTGGAGATATGCTGCTCTATACACTAAAAGTAAAGATTATTTACATAGAGTCTGGTGGAGATATGCTGCTCTATAGCTAAAAATGTAAATGTAGTTTTTTCTTGAGTGTAGTAACGAAGTGTTTGTACTTCGTTACTTCCCATCTCTGATGCCCACTGGTGCAGATTAAAGTCCAGTGCCAAGCAGTCGGGATGAAAGTCAGCCCCTCCAAGGCTGAAAGCGCAGGATTGTTCCCATCGGGTTGGGAGTCAGTTGCTGTTCCAAGTGAAGAAGTTCTTGTATCTCAAAGGTATATTTCAAATAGTGCAACTTGTTCCAACCCAAAAACCACTATACTAATGAAACTTTGGATGACCACCTCCGCCTGTCACACGGAAGACTGGGGTTTGATTCCACCATAACAGTGCAAGCATTTTGCCCAGGTTTGATTTCCAGCCACCGCCAGGTTTTGAAGCCATATTCAGCAAATACTTGAAGCCAGGTTACTCTACGAGTGGATACGGAGCATTGAAGGTGATCAGTAAATCTTGATTGATTCGTGATCTATTATCTATATCCTATGCATGAGCAGTGGAGCAGAGTGGCGCCACCCGGAACGTATTTGTCCACTTTCTCATCTCCTTTTCTCACCAGTCAAACCCAAAGCTCCCTTCCATTTTCTGCCAATCACGAGAGACTTCATATCCATTTCTTGCCAATCAAAAAAGCGCCTCCTCTTGGCAACGCCCATCTCCATTTCCTACCAATCAAAACACATTTTGTGCTCAATGGAAGCTTTGCCGCAATCGCAAGAGAAGATGACTCATCGTGGTAGAAAATATAAATAGTTAGATTGTACTATGCAGACAATACTATGATGTATTGTGATTTATATGTTATGTGTGTTTTAATCTTTGTACAGAAGTAGTTTGTTGATTCTCTTATTTTCCTCCCTGGTGTAAAAACCTTTGTATAGTCAGTAATTTCTTGTGCTAAACAATATTTATTTGTTACCTAAAGACATATTGTTTTGTTGAGATCAATAATGTAATAAAGTTGGCATGTATTATATTAATTGGCTTCATTTCAATATTATTCCAAATTATAGTGTACACACTGCTGAGCATATGACTTGCCTTTATACACCCTACTTCCCTGCAGTGATTACTGGAAGACATACTAGCTTTTAGAGAAAAGAGAAGTAAAAATGCTTGGTTTTACTTGTCATACATTGTTTAAAGAAAAGGAAACTTATTTATTACTAAACAATACTTATTATAAAGACTAACTTTTAATATTGACCAAATATAGCACGATTACTAAATGTATGCAGTACTAAAATCAGATATATTGTTCAAAAGTCAATCTAAACGTTATAAATTATTTGTTTAAATTGTTTCCCAACCTTACTAATATCTTATTCCTCCAAAACTTTGTTTAGTAGAACAATAAAGTTGTGGACAGTGTAACTGGATCTTCTGGCACTAGGTGGGGATGGAACCTAAGATCTGGTGCTAGGTGAGGATCGGACCTAGATCTGGTGCTAGGTGGGGATCGAACCTGTGACCTTTGAATCTTCGTTAAACTTCCCTTATTTCCCAGAAACATTCCAATTTCAGCAATTAAATTAAAATCTGACTTAATAGAAACAATAAAACTCTTACACTATGTGTGTAATTTAGCATCTTTCCTCTCATTTCCTCCTTTTTCCTCTTCCTCTTTTTCCTTCTTCCCTCCCTCTTCCCCTTTCCCCCCCCTTACAGACTATTGTTCCCCAACATTGTTTTTATTGAGATTGAAGACTAAATTGTTAGTTTTTACGAAATTTTCCCAACCATTGCAATTTATGCTATAGTCTTGTTGGCGCAGTAGGCAGCGTGTTAGTCTCAAAATCTGAAGGTTGTGAGTTCAACCTCACACGGGGCAGGGGTTTTGAAAACAAACAAAAACTGATGCTGTAAATACACAGACATGCAAGCAAAGCAGGTGGTTGAACACTGGCACAAGTAAATGAATGGAAGCTGTGATTCTATGTTTATTTCTGACACCAACAATCTCAAGCAGGTGTTTCAAAATCATTAGGGAAAAAGGGGAACTCATACTCTTAATAAGTAGACTTAAAGAGTATTTGCATAACAAAGGCACAACCATGGGCGTTGTGATAGGATGGTGTTGTCTATCAGAATCAGAATCAGCTTTATTGCCAGGTATGAGGACACATGCTAGGAATTTTTCTTTAGAGCATCATTGCTCACACTGTGCTTACACACAAAACAACCAAAACAAAAATATACACACTAATATATACACACAATATATACATACTCTAAACAGAACAGTATAGAGGCATGAGTGACCAAAGAGTTCAATAAAAAATATTTAAATATGGAGCATAGTGCAAGGATACTGGGATAAATAGAATTATGTTATTATATTACAATATGAACAGTATGAACATTATGGACAGTTCTGAAATAGAAAATGAGAACGATGAATGAATAACAAATAAGAGAGATGTGAGAATGGGAATGATGAGTAATACTAAATAAGTGGAATAATAAGTGGAACCAGTGAACAGGTGCTGTAGAAACAGTGATTACTGGGTTATTGACCAGAACTGAACCTGACACTGTGGGTCAGGAGTCAGCTGTTCATCAGAGAGATGGCTTGTGGGTAGAAACTGTTCCTGAATCTGTTGGTTTTGGCGTACAGTGCTCTGTAGCGCCTGCCAGAAGGGAGAAGCTGGAACAGGTTGTGTCCGGGGTGAGAAGGGTCTGCAGTGATGGTTCCTGCCCGTTTCCTGACTCTGGATGTGTATACGTCATGGACGGAGGGCAGGTTGGCACCGATAATCTTTTCTACTGTCCTAACTGTCCGTTGTAGTCTGCTCCGGTCCTTTTTGGTGGCAGATCCAAACCAGACAGTGATGGACGTGCAGAGGACAGACTGGATGATGGCTGTGTAGAAGTGGACCAGCAGCTCCTTAGGCAGGTTGAGCTTCCTGAGCTGGCGCAGGAAGTACAGCCTCTGCTGGGCCTTTTGGATGATGGTTTCTGAGTTGGGCTCCCACTTCAGGTCCTGGGATATAGTGGATCCCAGAAACCTGAAGGATTCCACAGCAGACACAGGGCTGTTGAGTATGGTGATGGGGGAAAGAGTGGGGGGTCTCTTCCTGAAGTCCACAATCATCTCCACAGTCTTGAGCGTGTTAAGCTCAAGGTTGTTCTGACTGCACCAGAGAGCCAGCTGATCCACCTCCCGTCTGTAGGCTGACTCATCACCGTCCCGGATGAGGCCGATGACGGTTGTGTCGTCAGCAAACTTCAGGAGTTTAACAGATGGGTCTCCTGAGGTGCAGTCATTGGTGTAGAGGGAGAGAAGCAGTGGGGAGAGCACACACCCCTGGGGGGCGCCAGTGCTAATAGTCCGTGTGCTGGATGTGACGTTCCCCAGCCTCACCTGCTGACTCCTGTCAGGAAGTTTGTGATCCACTGACAGGTGGAGGCTGGCACAGTGAGCTGGGAGAGTTTGGTGCTGAGGATGTCCGGGATGATGGTGTTGAACGCCGAGTTGAAGTCCACAAACAGGATCCTTGCATAAGCCCCTGGAGAGTCGAGGTGTTGCAGGATGTAATGCAGTCCCAAGTTGACTGCATCATCCACCGACCTTTTAGCCCTGTAGGCAAACTGCAGGGGGTCCAGCAAGGGGACTGTCATGTTCTTCAGGTGGGCCAACACCAGTCTTTCAAAGGACTTCATGACTACAGATGTCAGGGCAACAGGCCTGTAGTCATTTAGTCCAGAGATGAAGGTTTTTTTGGGGACTGGGATGACTGTGGAGCGTTTGAAGCAGGAGGGAACTTCAGATAGCTCCAGAGATCTGTTGAAGATCTGAGTGAAGATGGGGGCCAGCTAGTCTGCACAGATTTTCAGGCAGGATGGAGACACACCGTCTGGGCCAGGAGCCTTTCTGGTCTTCTGCCTCTGGAAGAGCTGGTGCACATCCACTTCACAGATTGTGAGTGCAGGCAAGGGGACAGAGGGGGGGAGGTGACAGTGTACAGGTGAGGGAAGGTGACTGACTGAAGTGTGAGTTGGTGTGGGGGAGGGGTGTGACTGTGGTCTTTTCAAACCTACAGTAGAAGCTGTTCAGCTCGTCAGCAAGTCGTTGAGAACCAGCAGTGTTGGGGGATGGTCTCCTGTAGTTAGTGAGAGTCTGGCCTCTCCACACTGACCGAGGATCGTTGTTTGAAAAGCTGTTTTCAAGCTTTTTAGCATAGCTCCTCTTAGCTGCTTTGATCTCTTTGGTCAGTGTGTTCCTGGCCTGGTTATACAGGACTCTGTCCCAACTTCTGAAGACCTCCTCTTTGGACTGACGGAGCTGCCTGAGTCTTGCTGTGAGCCAGGGTTTTTGGTTGTTGTATGTGCAGAAGGTTTTTGTCGGCACACACATGTCCTCACAAAAGCTGATGTATGATGTCACAGTGTCTGTTAGTTCGTCCAGGTCAGTGGCTGCAGCCTCAAAAACACTCCAAGAGTATATGGCTGCAGCCTGGAGCGTCCCATGTCATCCGTTCCGTCTCATGCGGTCTTGTCTCATGCGGAGGCGTGTCCAACGGTAAATCCAGAGGGTCAAAAATGCAAAATCGCGAATAATTTTTTTTTTTATTCAATTATATGATTGCCGTTAACGGCAATCATACAAATGAATAAAATATGTTTTTTTTTTAACTAAACATGTCTATAAGAGAAATGCAGACTGAATAAAAACACTTAAAATATACGTTTGTCTATAAAATAAATGCATATTATAGGCAAACTAAAAAAATCCTTCTGCCATCCCCGAGTTTCTACTTTTCAAAATAAAAGCTTGCATCTGGAATAAAATACTAATATCTCTCTTACTTTTCAAAGTAAAAGCTCACGTCAACTATCATGCTAATGAATAAAATATTTGGTGTGTTTTTAAATATTTAAAAATATATGTCCGTCTCTAAAATAAATGCAGATGATAGGCAAACTAAAAAATTCCTTCTATAAATGCAACTTTGATCCAAGTTGCAGCTATAGAATTTCTCTCCCGACAGAGTTCAAGTATTTGTTTTAAAAAAATCCCCCCTTTCATACAATACAACACAAAATACAACAGAACCACTGGCGGAATTAAGTGGAAGAAAAATTCAATCGCATTCTGGCCCAAGACCGTGGCAGCAGAGATACGCAGTCGAATGCAGGACGGGTCCCAGAGACCCGAAGGCCGAGGCCGCGGTAGTAGAAAAATAGAACCGCCCTCTGCCCCGGGTCTCAGAGACCAGACAGCCGAGGCCGACAGTCGCTCTCGCCATGCTGATAAGCAGTTGTATTTGCAGCAATGTCCCAGTGAAGTGTGAAAACAAAATAGAATATACAATTAAAAAGTCTTGGAAAGCGTGTAACATGTTAATTTTTGTAGTCTTGTTGTGTGTGCAGATCGTGGATTGTTATCCCTCCTAAGGAGGTCCTGCCGTTATTTGGCAGAAACGGCTGCGTCGCTGATGCAGGTTTCATCAGACGTAGCTACGTTAATATGGAACACAAGCATAACATTCAGAAATGAGCAAACTACATGTAGGCTATGGCAAAATTCTTACTTTAACAGTTTTTTTTACGTTTTTCAATTGATTGCAACAAATGTGGTTCACGAATTTACCCGTGACTCCGTCTGGAAAATTATTCGCGATATCGTAATTTTGACCCTCTGGATTTACCGTTGGACGACCCTCGTATGAGACTAGACCGTATGAGACGGGACGTATGACTTGGACGCTCCAGGCTGCAGCCATACCCGTCTCACAAACTTGACAAACGTGTCTGTAGCTCTGCTTGTAGTTCCTGTTTATCACCACCAGAGGCGCATTTACACCAGAAACCAGTGGCTGACAGTTGGAGGTTAATTACTGAACCATCAAAGGGTTTTTTTATGAATTATTTAACAGTTTACCATTAGAAACATCTTAAACGAAGAATATTACACGTTTACTACTTTATCATATTAAAATCTGCCCTCTGCTGGTCAGGTCTGCTCACTGCAGCCTCAACGTTCCCCCTCAGCTAGCTGCTTTATTACTTCATTATGCTTCATTAGTGGTTGTCTCATTAACATTTGGCTAAAGGTAAAAAAAAACATAAAGATAACTTTAATGTAAAAAAGCACATAACGCACCGAAAATAATCACCGGGCTCTGGTAGGCCGTCTGTGTGTGTTTGTGCGTGGTGTGTATTCATGTGTGTGTGTGTTTATGTGTGTGTTTTTAATGTGTGTGGTATGTATTTGTGTGTGTGTTGTGTATTCGGGTGTGTGTGTGTGTGTTGTGTTTTATGTTGTGTCTGTTTGTGTGTGTGTGTGTGTATGTGCATGTGAGTCTCTCTGTCTGTGTGTGTGTTATCTGTATGTGTGTGCGTGTGTGTGTGTGTGTTT
>NW_022604831.1:0-25392 GCF_008692095.1 Etheostoma spectabile
AGGCTATATTGACACTTTTTCAGGCTAGTAAGGCATATTCTTCTCTTTTTCAGGCTACTCTAAAAGGAATCCTGACGTTATTCCAGCTTCATTCCACGTCTGAGGTGACATCACCTATCCATTGTGTCTCTCAGGTAATTTCAGAGCATTCTGATGTACTTTTTAAAATTAAGGCCTTAGAACCAAGGCTATATTGACACTTTTTCAGGCTAGTAAAGGCTATTCTTCTTCTTTTTCAGGCTACTCTACAAAGGAATCCTGACGTTATCCAGCTTCATTCCAAGTCTGGAGGAGACATCACCTATCCATTGTGTCTCTCAGGTAATTTCAGAGCATTCTGATGTACGATTTTAAATTAAGGCCTTAAAACCAAGGCTATATTGACACTTTTTCAGGCTAGTAAGGCATATTCTTCTCTTTTTCAGGCTACTCTACAAAGAATCCTGACTGTTATTCCAGCTTCATTCCAAGTCTGGAGGAGACATCACCTATCCACTGTGGCTCTCAGGAATTTCAGAGCATTCTGATGTACATTTTAAATTAAGGCCTTAAAACCAGGCTATATTGACACTTTTTCAGGCTAGTAAGGCATATTCTTTCTTTTTCAGGCTACTCTACAAGGATCCTGACGTTTATTCCAGCTTCATTCCAAGTCTGGAGGAGACATCACCTATCCCTGTGTCTCTCAGGTAATTTCAGAGCATTCTGATGTACAGTTTAAAATTAGGGCTTAAAAGTAAGCTATATTGACGTTTTTATCAGGCTGTTAAGGCATGTTTAACTCTCTTCATGCATCTCTAAAATGTATTCCAACTGTTAAGGCAGGATTATTCCTACTATGGTTAGACTCTACATATTTATTGGGTCACTCAGCTAGTTATTTCATGCTAGTAAAGCATATTCTTCTCTTTTCAGGCTACTCTAAAAAGGAATCCTGACGTTATTCCAGCTTCATTCCAAGTCTGGAGGAGATACCTATCCACTGTGTCTCTCAGGTAATTTCAGAGCATTCTGATGTACGATTTTAAAATTAAGGCCTTAAAACCAAGGCTATGTTGACACTTTTTCAGGCTAGTAAAGGCATATTCTTCTCTTTTTCAGGCTACTCTACAAGGAATCCTGACGTTATCCAGCTTCATTCCAAGTCTGGAGGAGACATCACCTATCCATTGTGTCTCTCAGGTAATTTCAGAGCATTCTGATGTACGATTTTAAAATTAAGGCCTTAAAACCAAGGCTATATTGACACTTTTTCAGGCTAGTAAGGCATATTCTTCTCTTTTTCAGGCTACTCTACAAAGGAATCCTGACGTTATTCCAGCTTCATTCCAAGTCTGGAGGAGACATCACCTATCCCTGTGTCTCTCAGGTATTTCAGAGCATTCTGATGTACGATTTAAAATTAAGGCCTTAAAACCAAGGCTATATGACCACTTTTTCAGGCTAGTAAGGCATATTCTTCTCTTTTCAGGCTACTCTAAAAAGGAATCCTGACGTTATTCCAGCTTCATTCCAAGTCTGGAGGAGACATCACCTATCCATGTGTCTCTCAGTAATTTCAGAGCATTCTGATGTACGATTTTAAAATTAAGGCCTTAAAACCAAGGCTATATTGACACTTTTTTCAGGCTAGTAAAGGCATATTCTTCTCTTTTTCAGGCTACTCTACAAAGGAATCCTGACGTTTTCCAGCTTCATTCCAAGTCTGGAGGAGACATCACCTATCCTTGTGTCTCTCAGGTAATTTCAGAGCATTCTGATGTACGATTTTAAAATTAAGGCCTAAAAACCAAGGCTATATTGACACTTTTTCAGGCTAGTAAGGCTATTCTTTCTCTTTTTCAGGCTACTCTACAAAGGAATCCTGACGTTATTCCAGCTTCATTCCAAGTCTGGAGGAGACATCACCTATCCCTTGTCTCTCAGGTAATTTCAGAGCATTCTGATGTACGATTTTAAAATTAAGGCCTTAAAACCAGGCTATATTGACACTTTTTTGGCTAGTAAAGGCATATTCTTCTCTTTTTCAGGCTACTCTAAAAAGGAATCCTGACGTTATTCCAGCTTCATTCCAAGTCTGGAGGAGACATCACCTATCCAGTGTGTCTCTCAGTAATTTCAGAGCATTCTGATGTACGATTTTAAATTAAGGCCTTAAAACCAAGGCTATATTGACACTTTTCAGGCTAGTAAAGGCATATTCTTCTCTTTTTCAGCTACTCTACAAAGGAATCCTGACGTTATTCCAGCTTCATTCCAAGTCTGGAGGAGACATCACCTATCCATTGTGTCTCTCAGGTAATTTCAGAGCATTCTGATGTACGATTTAAAATTAGGCCTTAAAACCAAGGCTATATTGACACTTTTTCAGCTAGTAAAGGCATATCTTCTCTTTTTCAGGCTACTCTAAAAGGAATCCTGACGTTATTCCAGCTTCATTCCAAGTCTGGAGGAGACATCACCTATCCATTGGTCTCTCAGGTAATTTCAGAGCATTCTGATGTACGATTTTAAAATTAAGGCCTTAAAACCAAGGCTATATTGACACTTTTTCAGGCTAGTAAAGGCATATTCTTCTCTTTTTCAGGCTACTCTACAAAGAATCCTGACGTTATTCCAGCTTCATTCCAAGTCTGGAGGAGACATCACCTATCCCTGTGTCTCTCAGGTAATTTCAGAGCATTCTGATGTACAGTTTAAAATTAAGGCCTTAAAAGTAAAGCTATATTGACGTTTTTATCAGGCTGTTAAGGCATGTTTAACTCTCCTTCAGGCATCTCTAAAATGTATTCCAACTGTTAAGGAGGATTATTACTACTATGGGTTAGACTTCTGACATATTTATTGGGTCCACTCGCTAGTTATTTCAGGCTAGTAAAGGCATATTCTTCTCTTTTTCAGGCTACTCTAAAAGGAATCCTGACGTTATTCCAGCTTCATTCCAAGTCTGGAGAGACATCACCTATCCATTGTGTCTCTCAGGTAATTTCAGAGCATTCTGATGTACGATTTTAAAATTAAGGCCTTAAAACCAAGGCTATATTGACACTTTTTCAGGCTAGTAAAGGCATATTCTTCTCTTTTTCAGGCTACTCTACAAAGGATCCTGACGTTATTCCAGCTTCATTCCAAGTCTGGAGGAGACATCACCTATCCATTGTGTCTCTCAGGTAATTTCAGAGCATTCTGATGTACGATTTTAAATTAAGGCCTTAAAACCAAGGCTATATTGACTTTTTTCAGGCTAGTAAAGGCATATTCTTCTCTTTTTCAGGCTACTCTAAAAGGAATCCTGACGTTATTCCAGCTTCATTCCAAGTCTGGAGGAGACATCACCTATCCATTGTGTCTCTCAGGTAATTTCAGAGCATTCTGATGTACGATTTTAAATTAAGGCCTTAAAACCAAGGCTATATTGACACTTTTTAGGCTAGTAAAGGCATATTCTTCTCTTTTTCAGGCTACTCTACAAAGGAATCCTGACGTTATTCCAGCTTCATTCCAAGTCTGGAGGAGACATCACCTATCCATTGTGTCTCTCAGGTAATTTCAGAGCATTCTGATGTACTTTTAAAATTAAGGCCTTAAAACCAAGGCTATATTGACACTTTTTCAGGCTAGTAAAGGCATATTCTTCTCTTTTTCAGGCTACTCTAAAAAGGAATCCTGACGTTATTCCAGCTTCATTCCAAGTCTGGAGGAGACATCACCTATCCACTGTGTCTCTCAGGTAATTTCAGAGCATTCTGATGTACGATTTTAAAATTAAGGCCTTAAAACCAAGGCTATATTGACACTTTTTCAGGCTAGAAAGGCATATTCTTCTCTCTTTTCAGGCTACTCTACAAAGGAATCCTGACGTTATTCCAGCTTCATTCCAAGTCTGGAGGAGACATCACCTATCCATTGTGTCTCTCAGGTAATTTCAGAGCATTCTGATGTACGATTTTAAAATTAAGGCCTTAAAACCAAGGCTATATTGACACTTTTTCAGGCTAGTAAAGGCATTTCTTCTCTTTTTCAGGCTACTCTACAAAGGAATCCTGACGTTATTCCAGCTTCATTCCAAGTCTGGAGGAGACATCACCTATCCATTGTGTCTCTCAGGTAATTTCAGAGCATTCTGATGTACGTTTTAAAATTAAGGCCTTAAACCAAAGCTATATTGACGTTTTTTCAGGCTGTTAAGGCATGTTTAACTCTCCTTCAGGCTCTCTAAAATGTATTCCAACTGTTCAGGCAGATTATTACTACTATGGGTTTGACATTCTACATTTTATTGGGTCACTCAGCTAGTTATTTCAGGCTAGTAAAGGCATATTCTTCTCTTTTCAGGCTACTCTAAAAGGAATCCTGACGTTATTCCAGCTTCATTCCAAGTCTGGAGAGACATCACCTATCCACTGTGTCTCTCAGGTAATTTCAGAGCATTCTGATGTACGATTTAAAATTAAGGCCTTAAAACCAAGGCTATATTGACACTTTTTCAGGCTAGTAAGGCATATTCTTCTCTTTTTCAGGCTACTCTAAAAGGAATCCTGACGTTATTCCAGCTTCATTCCAAGTCTGGAGGAGACATCACCTATCCATTGTGTCTCTCAGGTAATTTCAGAGCATTCTGATGTACGATTTTAAAATAAGGCCTTAAAACCAAGGCTATATTGACACTTTTTAGGCTAGTAAAGGCATATCTTCTCTTTTTCAGGCTACTCTACAAAGGAATCCTGACGTTATTCCAGCTTCATTCCAAGTCTGGAGGAGACATCACCTATCCCTTGTGTCTCTCAGGTAATTTCAGAGCATTCTGATGTACGATTTTAAAATTAGGCCTTAAAACCAGGCTATATTGACACTTTTTCAGGCTAGTAAAGGCATATTCTTCTCTTTTTCAGGCTACTCTACAAGGAATCCTGACGTTATTCCAGCTTCATTCCAAGTCTGGAGGAGACATCACCTATCCACTGTGTCTCTCAGGTAATTTCAGAGCATTCTGATGTACGATTTTAAAATTAAGGCCTTAAACCAAGGCTATTTGACACTTTTTTAGGCTAGTAAAGGCATATTCTTCTCTTTTTCAGGCTACTCTACAAGGAATCCTGACGTTATTCCAGCTTCATTCCAAGTCTGGAGGAGACATCACCTATCCTTGTGTCTCTCAGGTAATTTCAGAGCATTCTGATGTACGATTTTAAAATTAAGGCCTTAAAACCAAGGCTATATTGACACTTTTCAGGCTAGTAAAGGCATATTCTTCTCTTTTTCAGGCTACTCTACAAAGGAATCCTGACGTTATTCCAGCTTCATTCCAAGTCTGGAGGAGACATCACCTATCCCTGTGTCTCTCAGGTAATTTCAGAGCATTCTGATGTACGATTTTAAATTAAGGCCTTAAAACCAGGCTATATTGACACTTTTTCAGGCTAGTAAAGGCATATCTTCTCTTTTTCAGGCTACTCTACAAAGGAATCCTGACGTTATTCCAGCTTCATTCCAAGTCTGGAGGAGACATCACCTATCCATGTGTCTCTCAGGTAATTTCAGAGCATTCTGATGTACGATTTTAAAATTAGGCCTTAAAACCAAGGCTATATTGACACTTTTTCAGGCTAGTAAAGGCATATTTTCTTTTCAGGCTACTCTACAAGGAATCCTGACGTTATTCCAGCTTCATTCCAAGTCTGGAGGAGACATCACCTATCCATTGTGTCTCTCAGGTAATTTCAGAGCATTCTGATGTACCTTTTTAAAATTAAGGGCTTAAAAGTAAAGCTATATTGACTTTTATCAGGCTGTTAAGGCATGTTTAACTCTCCTTCAGGCATCTCTAAAATGTATTCCAACTGTTAAGGCGGATTATTCCTACTATGGTTAGACACTACATATTTATTGGGTCACTCAGCTAGTTATTTCAGGCTAGTAAAGGCATATTCTTCTCTTTTTCAGGCTACTCTAAAAGGAATCCTGACGTTATTCCAGCTTCATTCCAAGTCTGGAGGAGACATCACCTATCCACTGTGTCTCTCAGGTAATTTCAGAGCATTCTGATGTACTTTTAAAATTAAGGCCTTAAAACCAAGGCTATATTGACACTTTTTCAGGCTAGTAAAGGCATATTCTTCTCTTTTTCAGGCTACTCTAAAAGGAATCCTGACGTTATTCCAGCTTCATTCCAAGTCTGGAGGAGACATCACCTATCCATTGTGTCTCTCAGGTAATTTCAGAGCATTCTGATGTACGATTTTAAATTAAGGCCTTAAACCAAGGCTATATTGACACTTTTTCAGGCTAGTAAAGCATATTCTTCTCTTTTTCAGGCTACTCTAAAAGGAATCCTGACGTTATTCCAGCTTCATTCCAAGTCTGGAGGGACATCACCTATCCAATGTGTCTCTCAGTAATTTCAGAGCATTCTGATGTACGATTTTAAATTAAGGCCTTAAAACCAAGGCTATATTGACACTTTTTCAGGCTAGTAAAGGCATATTCTTCTCTTTTTCAGGCTACTCTAAAAGGAATCCTGACGTTATCCAGCTTCATTCCAAGTCTGGAGAGACATCACCTATCCATTGTGTCTCTCAGGTAATTTCAGAGCATTCTGATGTACGATTTTAAAATTAGGCCTTAAACCAAGGCTATATTGACACTTTTCAGGCTAGTAAAGGCATATTCTTCTCTTTTTCAGGCTACTCTAAAAAGGAATCCTGACGTTATTCCAGCTTCATTCAAGTCTGGAGGAGACATCACCTATCCACTGTGTCTCTCAGGTAATTTCAGAGCATTCTGATGTACGATTTTAAATTAAGGCCTTAAAACCAGGCTATATTGATTTTCATGCTAGTAAGGCATATTCTTCTCTTTTTCAGGCTACCTAAAAGGAATCCTGACGTTATTCCAGCTTCATTCCAAGTCTGGAGGAGACATCACCTATCCACTGTGTCTCTCAGGTAATTTCAGAGCATTCTGATGTACGATTTTAAAATTAAGGCCTTAAAACCAGGCTATGTTGACACTTTTTCAGGCTAGTAAAGGCATATTCTTCTCTTTTTCAGGCTACTCTAAAAAGGAATCCTTTATTCCAGCTTCATTCCAAGTCTGGAGGAGACATCACCTATCCATTGTGTCTCTCAGGTAATTTCAGAGCATTCTGATGTACGATTTAAATTAAGGCCTTAAACCAAGGCTATATTGACACTTTTTCAGGCTAGTAAAGGCATATTCTTTCTTTTTCAGGCTACTCTACAAAGAATCCTGACGTTATTCCAGCTTCATTCAAGTCTGGAGGAGACATCACCTATCCACTGTGTCTCTCAGGTAATTTCAGAGCATTCTGATGTACGATTTTAAAATTAAGGCCTTAAAACCAAGGCTATATTGACACTTTTTAAGGCTAGTAAGGCATATCTTTCTCTTTTTCAGGCTACTCTACAAAGGAATCCTGACGTTATTCCAGCTTCATTCCAAGTCTGGAGGAGACATCACCTATCCATTGTGTCTCTCAGGTAATTTCAGAGCATTCTGATGTACGATTTTAAAATTAAGGCCTTAAAACCAAGCTATATTGACACTTTTTCAGGCTAGTAAAGGCATATTCTTCTCTTTTTCAGGCTACTCTAAAGGAATCCTGACGTTATTCCAGCTTATTCAAAGTCTGGAGGAGACATCACCTATCCACTGTGTCTCTCAGGTAATTTCAGAGCATTCTGATGTACGATTTTAAAATTAAGGCCTTAAAACCAAGGCTATATTGACACTTTTTCAGGCTAGTAAAGGCATATTCTTCTCTTTTTCAGGCTACTCTACAAAGAATCCTGACGTTATTCCAGCTTCATTCCAAGTCTGGAGGAGACATCACCTATCCACTGTGTCTCTCAGTAATTTCAGAGCATTCTGATGTACGATTTTAAAATTAAGGCCTTAAAACCAAGGCTATATTGAACCTTTTTTCAGGATAGGAAAGGCACATCTTCTCTTTTTCAGGCTACTCTAAAAGGAATCCTAACTTTATTCCAGCTTCATTCCAAGTCTGGAGCGACATCACCTATCCCTGTGTCTCTCAGGTAATTTCAGAGCATTCTGATGTACGTTTTAAATTAAGCCTTAAAACCAGGATATATTGACACTTTTTCAGGCTAGTAAAGCATATTCTTCTCTTTTTCAAGCTACTCTAAAAGGAATCCTGACGTTATTCCAGCTTCATTCAAGTCTGGAGGAGACATCACCTATCCACTTGTGTCTCTCAGGTAATTTCAGAGCATTCTGATTTACGATTTTAAATTAAGGCCTTAAAACCAAGGCTATATTGACATTTTTTCAGGCTAGTAAAGCATTCTCTTCCTTTTTCAGGCTACTCTATAAAGGAATCCTGACGTTATTCCAGCTTCATTCCAAGTCTGGAGGAGACATCACCTATCCATTGTGTCTCTCAGGTATTTCAGAGCATTCTGATGTACGATTTTAAAATTAAGGCCTTAAAACCAAGGCTATATTGACACTTTTTCAGGCTAGTAAAGGCATATTCTTCTCTTTTTCAGGCTACTCTACAAAGGAATCCTGACGTTATTCCAGCTTCATTCCAAGTCTGGAGGAGACATCACCTATCCCTGTGTCTCTCAGGTAATTTCAGAGCATTCTGATGTACGATTTTAAAATTAAGGCCTTAAAACCAAGGCTATATTGAACTTTTTTAGGCTAGTAAAGGCATATTCTTCTCTTTTTCAGGCTACTCTACAAAGGAATCCTGACGTTATTCCCTTCATTCCAAGTCTGGAGAGACATCACCTATCCATTGTGTCTCTCAGGTAATTTCAGAGCATTCTGATGTACGATTTTAAAATTAAGGCCTTAAAACCAAGGCTATATTGACACTTTTTCAGGCTAGTAAAGGCATATTCTTTTCTTTTTCAGGCTACTCTACAAGGAATCCTGACGTTATTCCAGCTTCATTCCAAGTCTGGAGGAGACATCACCTATCCATGTGTCTCTCAGGTAATTTCAGAGCATTCTGATGTACGATTTTAAAATTAAGGCCTTAAAACCAAGGCTATATTGACACTTTTTCAGGCTAGTAAAGGCATATTCTTCTCTTTTTCAGGCTACTCTACAAAGGAATCCTGACGTTATTCCAGCTTCATTCCAAGTCTGGAGGAGACATCACCTATCCACTGTGTCTCTCAGGTAATTTCAGAGCATTCTGATGTACGATTTTAAAATTAAGGCCTTAAAACCAAGGCTATATTGACACTTTTTCAGGCTAGTAAAGGCATATTCTTTTCTTTTTCAGGCTACTCTACAAAGGAATCCTGACGTTATTCCAGCTTCATTCCAAGTCTGGAGGAGACATCACCTATCCATTGTGTCTCTCAGGTAATTTCAGAACATTCTGATGTACAGTTTTAAAATTAAGGGCTTAAAAGTAAAGCTATATTGACTTTTTATCGGGCTGTTAAAGGCATGTTTAACTCTCCTTCATGCATCTCTAAAATGTATTCCAACTGTTAAGGCAGGATTATTCCTACTATGGGTTAGACACTACATATTTATTGGGTCACTCAGCTAGTTATTTCATGCTAGTAAAGGCATATTCTTCTCTTTTTCAGGCTACTCTAAAAGGAATCCTGACGTTATTCCAGCTTCATTCCAAGTCTGGAGGAGACATCACCTATCCACTGTGTCTCTCAGGTAATTTCAGAGCATTCTGATGTACGATTTTAAAATTAAGGCCTTAAACCAAGGCTATATTGACACTTTTTCAGGCTAGTAAAGGCATATTCTTCTCTTTTTCAGGCTACTCTAAAAAGAATCCTGACGTTATTCCAGCTTCATTCCAAGTCTGGAGGAGACATCACCTATCCATTGTGTCTCTCAGGTAATTTCAGAGCATTCTGATGTACGATTTTAAAATTAAGGCCTTAAAACCAAGGCTATATTGACACTTTTTCAGGCTAGTAAAGGCATATTCTTTTCTTTTTCAGGCTACTCTACAAAGGAATCCTGACGTTATTCCAGCTTCATTCCAAGTCTGGAGGAGACATCACCTATCCACTGTGTCTCTCAGGTAATTTCAGAGCATTCTGATGTACGATTTTAAAATTAAGGCCTTAAAACCAAGGCTATATTGACACTTTTTCAGGCTAGTAAAGGCATATCCTTCTCTTTTTCAGGCTACTCTAAAAAGAATCCTGACGTTATTCCAGCTTCATTCCAAGTCTGGAGGAGACATCACCTATCCATTGTGTCTCTCAGGTATTTCAGAGCATTCTGATGTACGATTTTAAAATTAGGCCTTAAAACCAAGGCTATATTGACACTTTTTCAGGCTAGTAAGGCTATTCTTCTCTTTTTCAGGCTACTCTAAAAAGGAATCCTGACGTTATTCCAGCTTCATTCAAGTCTGGAGGAGACATCACCTATCCACTGTGTCTCTCAGGTAATTTTAGAGCATTCTGATGTACGATTTTAAAATAAGGCCTTAAAACCAAGGCTATATTGACACTTTTTCAGGCTAGTAAAGCATATTCTTCCCTTTTTCAGGCTACTCTATAAAGGAATCCTAACGTTATTCCAGCTTCATTTCAAGTCTGGAGGAGACATCACCTATCCACTGTGTCACATAGGTAATTTCAGAGCATTCTGATTTACGATTTTAAAATTAAGGCCTTAAAAACAAGGCTATATTGACATTTTTTCAGGCTAGTAAAGCATATTCTTCCCTTTTTCAAGCTACTCTATAAAGGAATCCTAACGTTATTCCAGCTTCATTCTAAGTCTGGAGGAGACATCACCTATCCATTGTGTCTCTCAGGTAATTTCAGAGCATTCTGATGTACGATTTTAAAATTAAGGCCTTAAAACCAAGGCTATATTGACACTTTTTCAGGCTAGTAAAGGCATATTCTTCTCTTTTTCAGGCTACTCTACAAAGGAATCCTGACGTTATTCCAGCTTGATTCCAAGTCTGGAGGAGACATCACCTATCCACTGTGTCTCTCAGGTAATTTCAGAGCATTCTGATGTACGATTTTAAATTAAGGCCTTAAAACCAAGGCTATATTGACACCTTTTTAGGCTATAAAGGCATATCTTCTCTTTTTCAGGCTACTCTAAAAAGGAATCCTGACTTTATTCCAGCTTCATTCCAAGTCTGGAGGAGACATCACCTATCCACTGTGTCTCTCAGGTAATTTCAGAGCATTCTGATGTACGATTTTAAAATTAAGGCCTTAAAACCAAGGCTATATTGACACTTTTTTAGGCTAGTAAAGGCATATCTTTCTCTTTTTCAGGCTACTCTAAAAGGAATCCTGACGTTATTCCAGCTTCATTCCAAGTCTGGAGGAGACATCACCTATCCATTGTGTCTCTCAGGTAATTTCAGAGCATTCTGATGTACATTTAAAATTATGGGCTTAAAAGTAAAGCCATATTGACGTTTTATCAGGCTGTTAAAGGCATGTTTTACTCTCCTTCATGCATCTCTAAAATGTATTCCAACTGTTTACTGTTAACTATTTATTGGTCACTCAGCTAGTTTATTCATGCTAGTAAAGGCATATTCTTCTCTTTTCAGGCTACTCTAAAAAGGAATCCTGACGTTATTCCAGCTTCATTCCAAGTCTGGAGGAGATATCACCTATCCACTGTGTCTCTCAGGTAATTTCAGAGCATTCTGATGTACGATTTTAAAATTAAGGCCTTAAACCAAGGCTATATTGACACTTTTTTAGGCTAGTAAAGGCATATTCTTCTCTTTTTCAGGCTACTCTACAAAGGAATCCTGACGTTATTCCAGCTTCATTCCAAGTCTGGAGGAGACATCACCTATCCATTGTGTCTCTCAGGTAATTTCAGAGCATTCTGATGTACGATTTTAAAATTAAGGCCTTAAAAACAAGGCTATATTGACACTTTTTCAGGCTAGTAAAGGCATATTCTTCTCTTTTTCAGGCTACTCTACAAAGGAATCCTGACGTTATTCCAGCTTCATTCCAAGTCTGGAGGAGACATCACCTATCCATTGTGTCTCTCAGGTAATTTCAGAGCATTCTGATGTACAGTTTTAAAATTAAGGGCTTAAAAGTAAAGCTATATTGACGTTTTTTCAGGCTGTTAAAGGCATGTTTAACTCTCCTTCATGCATCTCTAAAATGTATTCCAACTGTTAAGGCAGGATTATTCCTACTATGGGTTAGACACTACATATTTATTGGGTCACTCAGCTAGTTATTTCATGCTAGTAAAGGCATATTCTTCTCTTTTTCAGGCTACTCTAAAAAGGAATCCTGACGTTATTCCAGCTTCATTCCAAGTCTGGAGGAGACATCACCTATCCACTGTGTCTCTCAGGTAATTTCAGAGCATTCTGATGTACGATTTTAAAATTAAGGCCTTAAAACCAAGGCTATATTGACACTTTTTCAGGCTAGTAAAGCATATTCTTCTCTTTTTCAGCTACTCTATAAAGAATCCTGACGTTATTCCAGCTTCATTCCAAGTCTGGAGGAGACATCACCTATCCACTGTGTTTCTCAGGTAATTTCAGAGCATTCTGATGTACGATTTTAAATTAAGGCCTTAAAACCAAGGCTATATTGACACTTTTTTAGCTAGTAAAGGCATATCTTTCTCTTTTCAGGCTACTCTACAAAGGAATCCTGACGTTATTCCAGCTTCATTCCAAGTCTGGAGGAGACATCACCTATCCATTGTGTCTCTCAGGTAATTTCAGAGCATTCTGATGTACGATTTTAAAATTAAGGCCTTAAAACCAAGGCTATGTTGACACTTTTTCAGGCTAGTAAAGGCATATTCTTCTCTTTTTCAGGCTACTCTAAAAGGAATCCTGACGTATTCCAGCTTCATTCCAAGTCTGGAGGAGACATCACCTATCCAATGTGTCTCTCTCGTAATTTAAAGCATTCTGATGTACATTTTAAAATTAAGGCTTAAAAGTAAGGCTATATTGATGTTTTATCAGGCTGTTAAGGCATGTTTAACTCTCCTTCATGCATTTCTAAAATGTATTCCAACTGTTAAGGCAGGATTATTCCTACTATGGGTTAGACACTACATATTTATTGGGTCACTCAGCTAGTTATTTCAGGCCAGTAAAGGCATATTCTTCTCTTTTTCAGGCTACTCTAAAAAGGAATCCTGACGTTATTCCAGCTCCATTCCAAGTCTGGAGGAGACATCACCTATCCATTGTGTCTCTCAGGTAATTTCAGAGCATTCTGATGTACGATTTTAAAATTAAGGCCTTAAAACCAAGGCTATATTGACACTTTTTCAGGCTAGTAAAGGCATATTCTTCTCTTTTTCAGGCTACTCTAAAAAGGAATCCTGACGTTATTCCAGCTTCATTCCAAGTCTGGAGGAGACATCACCTATCCACAATGTCTCTCAGGTAATTTCAGAGCATTCTGATGTATGATTTTAAAATTAAGGCCTTAAAACCAAGGCTATATTGACACTTTTTCAGGCTAGTAAAGGCATATTCTTTCTTTTTCAGGCTACTCTACAAAAGAATCCTGACGTTATTCCAGCTTCATTCCAAGTCTGGAGGAGACATCACCTATCCATTGTGTCTCTCAGGTAATTTCAGAACATTCTGATGTACAGTTTTAAAATTAAGGGCTTAAAAGTAAGCTATATTGACTTTTTATCGGCTGTTAAAGGCATGTTTAACTCCTTCATGCATCTCTAAATGTATTCCAATGTGTAAGGCAGGATATTCCTACATGGGTTAGACTCTACAATTTTTGGGTCACTCAGCTAGTTATTTTTCATGCTAGTAAAGGCATATTCTTCTCTTTTTCAGGCTACTCTAAAAGGAATCCTGACGTTATTCCAGCTTCATTCCAAGTCTGGAGGAGATATCACCTATCCACTGTGTCTCTCAGGTAATTTCAGAGCATTCTGATGTACGATTTTAAAATTTAAGGCCTTAAAACCAAGGCTATGTTGACACTTTTTCAGGCTAGTAAAGGCATATTCTTCTCTTTTTCAGGCTACTTAAAAAGAAATCCTGACGTTATTCCAGCTTCATTCCAAGTCTGGAGGAGACATCACCTATCCATTGTGTCTCTCAGGTAATTTCAGAGCATTCTGATGTACGATTTTAAAATTAAGGCCTTAAAACCAAGGCTATATTGACACTTTTTCAGGCTAGTAAAGGCATATTCTTTTCTTTTTCAGGCTACTCTACAAAGGAATCCTGACGTTATTCCAGCTTCATTCCAAGTCTGGAGGAGACATCACCTATCCACTGTGTCTCTCAGGTAATTTCAGAGCATTCTGATGTACGATTTTAAAATTAAGGCCTTAAAACCAAGGCTATATTGACACTTTTTCAGGCTAGTAAAGGCATATCTTCTCTTTTTCAGGCTACTCTACAAAGGAATCCTGACGTTATTCCAGCTTCATTCCAAGTCTGGAGGAGACATCACCTATCCATTGTGTCTCTCAGGTAATTTCAGAGCATTCTGATGTACGATTTTAAAATTAAGGCCTTAAACCAAGGCTATATTGACACTTTTTCAGGCTAGTAAGGCATATTCTTCTCTTTTTCAGGCTACTCTACAAAGGAATCCTGACGTTATTCCAGCTTCATTCCAAGTCTGGAGGAGACATCACCTATCCACTGTCTCTCAGGTAATTTCAGAGCATTCTGATGTACGATTTTAAAATTAAGGCCTTAAAACCAAGGCTATATTGACACTTTTTCAGGCTAGTAAAGGCATATTCTTTCTTTTTCAGGCTACTCTACAAAGGAATCCTGACGTTATTCCAGCTTCATTCCAAGTCTGGAGGAGACATCACCTATCCATTGTGTCTCTCAGGTAATTTCAGAGCATTCTGATGTACAGTTTTAAAATTAAGGGCTTAAAAGTAAAGCTATATTGACTTTTTATCAGGCTGTTAAAGGCATGTTTAACTCTCCTTCATGCATCTCTAAAATGTATTCCAACTGTTAAGGCAGGATTATTCCTACTATGGGTTAGACTCTACATATTTATTGGGTCACTCAGCTAGTTATTTCATGCTAGTAAAGGCATATTCTTCTCTTTTTCAGGCTACGCTAAAAAGGAATCCTGACGTTATTCCAGCTTCATTCCAAGTCTGGAGGAGATATCACCTATCCACTGTGTCTCTCAGGTAATTTCAGAGCATTCTGATGTACGATTTTAAAATTAAGGCCTTAAAACCAAGGCTATATTGACACTTTTTCAGGCTAGTAAAGGCATATTCTTCTCTTTTTCAGGCTACTCTAAAAGGAATCCTGACGTTATTCCAGCTTCATTCCAAGTCTGGAGGAGACATCACCTATCCATTGTGTCTCTCAGGTAATTTCAGAGCATTCTGATGTACGATTTTAAAATTAAGGCCTTAAAACCAAGGCTATATTGACACTTTTTCAGGCTAGTAAAGGCATATTCTTCTCTTTTTCAGGCTACTCTACAAAGGAATCCTGACGTTATTCCAGCTTCATTCCAAGTCTGGAGGAGACATCACCTATCCACTGTGTCTCTCAGGTAATTTCAGAGCATTCTGATGTACGATTTTAAAATTAAGGCCTTAAAACCAAGGCTATATTGACACTTTTTCAGGCTAGTAAAGGCATATTCTTCTCTTTTTCAGGCTACTCTAAAAGGAATCCTGACGTTATTCCAGCTTCATTCCAAGTCTGGAGGAGACATCACCTATCCATTGTGTCTCTCAGGTAATTTCAGAGCATTCTGATGTACGATTTTAAAATTAAGGCCTTAAAACCAAGGCTATATTGACACTTTTTCAGGCTAGTAAAGGCATATTCTTCTCTTTTTCAGGCTACTCTACAAAGGAATCCTGACTTTATTCCAGCTTCATTCCAAGTCTGGAGGAGACATCACCTATCCATTGTGTCTCTCAGGTAATTTCAGAGCATTCTGATGTACAGTTTAAAATTAAGGGCTTAAAAGTAAAGCTATATTGACTTTTTATCGGGCTGTTAAAGGCATGTTTAACTCTCCTTCATGCATCTCTAAAATGTATTCCAACTGTTAAGGCAGGATTATTCCTACTATGGGTTAGACTCTTCATATTTATTGGGTCACTCAGCTAGTTATTTCATGCTAGTAAAGGCATATTCTTCTCTTTTTCAGGCTACGCTAAAAAGGAATCCTGACGTTATTCCAGCTTCATTCCAAGTCTGGAGGAGATATCACCTATCCACTGTGTCTCTCAGGTAATTTCAGAGCATTCTGATGTACGATTTTAAAATTTAAGGCCTTAAAACCAAGGCTATGTTGACACTTTTTCAGGCTAGTAAAGGCATATTCTTCTCTTTTTCAGGCTACTCTAAAAAGAAATCCTGACGTTATTCCAGCTTCATTCCAAGTCTGGAGGAGACATCACCTATCCATTGTGTCTCTCAGGTAATTTCAGAGCATTCTGATGTACGATTTTAAAATTAAGGCCTTAAAACCAAGGCTATATTGACACTTTTTCAGGCTAGTAAAGGCATATTCTTTTCTTTTTCAGGCTACTCTACAAAGGAATCCTGACGTTATTCCAGCTTCATTCCAAGTCTGGAGGAGACATCACCTATCCACTGTGTCTCTCAGGTAATTTCAGAGCATTCTGATGTACGATTTTAAAATTAAGGCCTTAAAACCAAGGCTATATTGACACTTTTTCAGGCTAGTAAGGCATATTCTTCTCTTTTTCAGGCTACTCTAAAAAGAATCCTGACGTTATTCCAGCTTCATTCCAAGTCTGGAGGAGACATCACCTATCCATTGTGTCTCTCAGGTAATTTCAGAGCATTCTGATGTACGATTTTAAAATTAAGGCCTTAAAACCAAGGCTATATTGACACTTTTCAGGCTAGTAAACGCACATTCTTCTCTTTTTCAGGCTACTCTACAAAGGAATCCTGACGTTATTCCAGCTTCATTCCAAGTCTGGAGGAGACATCACCTATCCATTGTGTCTCTCAGGTAATTTCTGAGCATTCTGATGTACGATTTTAAAATTAAGGCCTTAAAACCAAGGCTATATTGACATTTTTTCAGGCTAGTAAAGGCATATTCTTCTCTTTTTCAGGCTTCTCTAAAAAGGAATCCTGACGTTATTCCAGCTTCATTCCAAGTCTGGAGGAGACATCACCTATCCATTGTGTCTCTCAGGTAATTTCAGAGCATTCTGATGTACGATTTTAAAATTAAGGCCTTAAAACCAAGGCTATATTGACACTTTTTCAGGCTAGTAAAGGCATATTCTTCTCTTTTTCAGGCTACTCTACAAAGGAATCCTGACGTTATTCCAGCTTAATTCCAAGTCTGGAGGGGACATCACCTATCCATTGTGTCTCTCAGGTAATTTCAGAGCATTCTGATGTACGATTTTAAAATTAAGGCCTTAAAACCAAGGCTATATTGACATTTTTTCAGGCTAGTAAAGGCATATTCTTCTCTTTTTCAGGCTACTCTAAAAGGAATCCTGACGTTATTCCAGCTTCATTCCAAGTCTGGAGGAGACATCACCTATCCACTGTGTCTCTCAGGTAATTTCAGAGCATTCTGATGTACGATTTTAAAATTAAGGCCTTAAAACCAAGGCTATATTGACACTTTTTTAGGCTAGTAAAGGCATATTCTTCTCTTTTTCAGGCTACTCTAAACAGGAATCCTGACGTTATTCCAGCTCTATTCAAAGTCTGGAGGAGACATCACCTATCCACTGTGTCTCTCATGTAATTTCAGAGCATTCTGATGTACGATTTTAAAATTAAGGCCTTAAAACCAAGGCTATATTGACACTTTTTTAGGCTAGTAAAGGCATATCCTTCTCTTTTTCAGGCTACTCTACAAAGGAATCCTGACGTTATTCCAGCTTCATTCCAAGTCTGGAGGAGACATCACCTATCCATTGTGTCTCTCAGGTAATTTCAGAGCATTCTGATGTACGATTTTAAAATTAAGGCCTTAAAACCAAGGCTATATTGACACTTTTTCAGGCTAGTAAAGGCATATTCTTCTCTTTTTCAGGCTACTCTACAAAGGAATCCTGACGTTATTCCAGCTTCATTCCAAGTCTGGAGGAGACATCACCTATCCACTGTGTCTCTCAGGTAATTTCAGAGCATTCTGATGTACGATTTTAAAATTAAGGCCTTAAAACCAAGGCTATATTGACACTTTTTCAGGCTAGTAAAGGCATATTCTTCTCTTTTTCAGGCTACTCTACAAAGGAATCCTGACGTTATTCCAGCTTCATTCCAAGTCTGGAGGAGACATCACCTATCCATTGTGTCTCTCAGGTAATTTCAGAGCATTCTGATGTACGATTTTAAAATTAAGGCCTTAAAACCAAGGCTATATTGACACTTTTTCAGGCTAGTAAAGGCATATTCTTCTCTTTTTCAGGCTACTCTAAAAAGGAATCCTGACGTTATTCCAGCTTCATTCCAAGTCTGGAGGAGACATCACCTATCCATTGTGTCTCTCAGGTAATTTCAGAGCATTCTGATGTACGATTTTAAAATTAAGGCCTTAAAACCAAGGCTATATTGACACTTTTTCAGGCTAGTAAAGGCATATTCTTCTCTTTTTCAGGCTACTCTAAAAGGAATCCTGACGTTATTCCAGCTTCATTCCAAGTCTGGAGGAGACATCACCTATCCATGTGTCTCTCTCAGTAATTTCAAGCATTCTGATGTACATTTTAAATTAAGGGCTTAAAAGTAAGCTATATTGATCTTTTTCAGGCTGTAAAGGCATGTTTAACTCTCCTTCATGCATTTCTAAAATGTATTCCACTGTTAGGCAGGATTATTCCTACTATGGGTTAGACACTACATATTTATTGGGTCACTCAGCTAGTTATTTCAGGCTAGTAAAGGCATATTCTTCTCTTTTTCAGGCTACTCTAAAAAGGAATCCTGACGTTATTCCAGCTTCATTCCAAGTCTGGAGGAGACATCACCTATCCATTGTGTCTCTCAGGTAATTTCAGAGCATTCTGATGTACGATTTTAAAATTAAGGCCTTAAAACCAAGGCTATATTGACACTTTTTCAGGCTAGTAAAGGCATATTCTTCTCTTTTTCAGGCTACTCTACAAAGGAATCCTGACGTTATTCCAGCTTCATTCCAAGTCTGGAGGAGACATCACCTATCCATTGTCTCTCAGGTAATTTCAGAGCATTCTGATGTACGATTTTAAAATTAAGGCCTTAAAACCAGGCTATATTGACACTTTTTCAGGCTAGTAAAGGCATATTCTTTTCTTTTTCAGGCTACTCTACAAAGGAATCCTGACGTTATTCCAGCTTCATTCCAAGTCTGGAGGAGACATCACCTATCCATTGTGTCTCTCAGGTAATTTCAGAGCATTCTGATGTACGTTTTAAAATTAAGGCTTAAAAGTAAAGCTATATTGACTTTTTCAGGCTGTAAAGGCATGTTTCTCTCCTTCAGGCATCTCTAAATGTATTCCAACTGTTAAGGCAGGATTATTCCTACTATGGGTTAGATTCTACATATTTATTGGGTCACTCAGCTAGTTATTTCAGGCTAGTAAGGCATATTCTTCTCTTTTTCAGGCTACTCTAAAAGGAATCCTGACGTTATTCCAGCTTCATTCCAAGTCTGGAGGAGACATCACCTATCCACTGTGTCTCTCAGGTAATTTCAGAGCATTCTGATGTACGATTTTAAAATTAAGGCCTTAAAACCAAGGCTATGTTGACACTTTTTCAGGCTAGTAAAGGCATATTCTTCTCTTTTTCAGGCTACTCTAAAAAAATCCTGACGTTATTCCAGCTTCATTCCAAGTCTGGAGGAGACATCACCTATCCATTGTGTCTCTCAGGTAATTTCAGGCATTCTGATGTACGATTTTAAAATTAAGGCCTTAAAACCAAGGCTATATTGACACTTTTTCAGGCTAGTAAAGGCATATTCTTTCTTTTTCAGGCTACTCTACAAAGGAATCCTGACGTTATTCCAGCTTCATTCCAAGTCTGGAGGAGACATCACCTATCCACATGTCTCTCAGGTAATTTCAGAGCATTCTGATGTACGATTTTAAAATTAAGGCCTTAAAACCAAGGCTATATTGACACTTTTTCAGGCTAGTAAAGGCATATTCTTTTCTTTTTCAGGCTACTCTACAAAGGAATCCTGACGTTATTCCAGCTTCATTCCAAGTCTGGAGGAGACATCACCTATCCATTGTGTCTCTCAGGTAATTTCAGAGCATTCTGATGTACGATTTTAAAATTAAGGCCTTAAAACCAAGGCTATATTGACACTTTTTCAGGCTAGTAAAGGCATATTCTTTCTTTTTCAGGCTACTCTACAAAGGAATCCTGACGTTATTCCAGCTTCATTCCAAGTCTGGAGGACATCACCTATCCATTGTGTCTCTCAGGTAATTTCAGAGCATTCTGATGTACGATTTTAAAATTAAGGCCTTAAAACCAAGGCTATATTGACACTTTTTCAGGCTAGTAACGCACATTCTTCTCTTTTTCAGGCTACTCTACAAAGGAATCCTGACGTTATTCCAGCTTCATTCCAAGTCTGGAGGAGACATCACCTATCCATTGTGTCTCTCAGGTAATTTCTGAGCATTCTGATGTACGATTTTAAATTAAGGCCTTAAAACCAAGGCTATATTGACACTTTTTCAGGCTAGTAAAGGCATATTCTTCTCTTTTTCAGGCTACTCTAAAAGGAATCCTGACGTTATTCCAGCTTCATTCCAAGTCTGGAGGAGACATCACCTATCCATTGTGTCTCTCAGGTAATTTCAGAGCATTCTGATGTACGATTTTAAAATTAAGGCCTTAAAACCAAGGCTATATTGACACTTTTTCAGGCTAGTAAAGGCATATTCTTCTCTTTTTCAGGCTACTCTACAAGGAATCCTGACGTTATTCCAGCTTCATTCCAAGTCTGGAGGAGACATCACCTATCCATTGTGTCTCTCAGGTAATTCAGAGCATTCTGATGTACGATTTTAAAATTAAGGCCTTAAAACCAAGGCTATATTGACACTTTTTCAGGCTAGTAAAGGCATATTCTTCTCTTTTTCAGGCTACTCTACAAAGGAATCCTGACGTTATTCCAGCTTATTTCAAGTCTGGAGGGGACATCACCTATCCATTGTGTCTCTCAGGTAATTTCAGAGCATTCTGATGTACGATTTTAAATTAGGCCTTAAAACCAAGGCTATATTGACATTTTTTCAGGCTAGTAAAGGCATATTCTTCTCTTTTTCAGGCTACTCTAAAAAGGAATCCTGACGTTATTCCAGCTTCATTCCAAGTCTGGAGGAGACATCACCTATCCACTGTGTCTCTCAGGTAATTTCAGAGCATTCTGATGTACGATTTTAAAATTAAGGCCTTAAAACAAGGCTATATTGACACTTTTTAGGCTAGTAAGGCATATTCTTCTCTTTTTCAGGCTACTCTAACAGGAATCCTGACGTTATTCCAGCTTCATTCAAGTCTGGAGGAGACATCACCTATCCACTGTGTCTCTCAGTAATTTCAGAGCATTCTGATGTACGATTTTAAAATTAAGCCTTAAAACCAAGGCTATATTGACACTTTTTTAGGCTAGTAAAGGCATATCTTCTCTTTTTCAGGCTACTCTACAAAGGAATCCTGACGTTATTCCAGCTTCATTCCAAGTCTGGAGGAGACATCACCTATCCATTGTGTCTCTCAGTAATTTTAGAGCATTCTGATGTACGATTTTAAAATTAAGGCCTTAAAACCAAGGCTATATTGACACTTTTTCAGGCTAGTAAAGGCATATTCTTCTCTTTTTCAGGCTACTCTACAAAGGAATCCTGACGTTATTCCAGCTTCATTCCAAGTCTGGAGGAGACATCACCTATCCACTGGTCTCTCAGGTAATTTCAGAGCATTCTGATGTACGATTTTAAAATTAAGGCCTTAAAACCAAGGCTATATTGACACTTTTTCAGGCTAGTAAAGGCATATTCTTCTCTTTTTCAGGCTACTCTACAAAGGAATCCTGACGTTATTCCAGCTTAATTCCAAGTCTGGAGGGGACATCACCTATCCATTGTGTCTCTCAGGTAATTTCAGAGCATTCTGATGTACGATTTTAAAATTAAGGCCTTAAAACCAAGGCTATATTGACATTTTTTCAGGCTAGTAAAGGCATATTCTTCTCTTTTTCAGGCTTCTCTAAAAAGGAATCCTGACGTTATTCCAGCTTCATTCCAAGTCTGGAGGAGACATCACCTATCCACTGTGTCTCTCAGGTAATTTCAGAGCATTCTGATGTACGATTTTAAAATTAAGGCCTTAAAACCAAGGCTATATTGACACTTTTTTAGGCTAGTAAAGGCATATTCTTCTCTTTTTCAGGCTACTCTACAAAGGAATCCTGACGTTATTCCAGCTTCATTCCAAGTCTGGAGGAGACATCACCTATCCATTGTGTCTCTCAGGTAATTTCAGAGCATTCTGATGTACGATTTTAAAATTAAGGCCTTAAAACCAAGGCTATATTGACACTTTTTCAGGCTAGTAAAGGCATATTCTTCTCTTTTTCAGGCTACTCTAAACAGGAATCCTGACGTTATTCCAGCTTAATTCAAAGTCTGGAGGAGACATCACCTATCCACTGTGTCTCTCATGTAATTTTAGAGCATTCTGATGTACGATTTTAAAATTAAGGCCTTAAAACCAAGGCTATATTGACACTTTTTTAGGCTAGTAAAGGCATATCCTTCTCTTTTTCAGGCTACTCTACAAAGGAATCCTGACGTTATTCCAGCTTCATTCCAAGTCTGGAGGAGACATCACCTATCCATTGTGTCTCTCAGGTAATTTCAGAGCATTCTGATGTACAGTTTTAAAATTAAGGGCTTAAAAGTAAAGCTATATTGACTTTTTTTCGGCTGTTAAGGCATGTTTAACTCTCCTTCATGCATCTCTAAAATGTATTCCAACTGTTAAGGCAGGATTATTCCTACTATGTTTAGACTCTTCATATTATTGGGTCACTCAGCTAGTTATTTCAGGCTAGTAAAGGCATATTCTTCTCTTTTTCAGGCTACCTAAAAAGGAATCCTGACGTTATTCCAGCTTCATTCCAAGTCTGGAGAGATATCACCTATCCACTGTGTCTCTCAGGTAATTTCAGAGCATTCTGATGTACGATTTTAAAATTAAGGCCTTAAAACCAAGGCTATGTTGACACTTTTTCAGGCTAGTAAAGGCATATTCTTCTCTTTTTCAGGCTACTCTAAAGAAATCCTGACGTTATTCCAGCTTCATTCCAAGTCTGGAGGAGACATCACCTATCCATTGTGTCTCTCAGTAATTTCAGAGCATTCTGATGTACGATTTTAAAATTAAGGCCTTAAACCAAGGCTATGTTGACACTTTTTCAGGCTAGTAAGGCATATCTTCTCTTTTTCAGGCTACTTTAAAAAGAATCCTGACGTTATTCCAGCTTCATTCCAAGTCTGGAGGAGACATCACCTATCCATTGTGTCTCTCAGGTAATTTCAGAGCATTCTGATGTACGATTTTAAAATTAAGGCCTTAAACCAAGGCTTATTGAACTTTTTCAGGCTAGTAAACGCATATTCTTCTCTTTTTCAGGCTACTCTACAAAGGAATCCTGACGTTATTCCAGCTTCATTCCAAGTCTGGAGGAGACATCACCTATCCATTGTGTCTCTCAGGTAATTTCTGAGCATTCTGATGTACGATTTTAAATTAAGGCCTTAAAACCAAGGCTATATTGACATTTTTCAGGCTAGTAAAGGCATATTCTTCTCTTTTTCAGGCTTCTCTAAAAAGGAATCCTGACGTTATTCCAGCTTCATTCCAAGTCTGGAGGAGACATCACCTATCCATTGTGTCTCTCAGGTAATTTCAGAGCATTCTGATGTACGATTTTAAAATTAAGGCCTTAAACCAGGCTATATTGACACTTTTTCAGGCTAGTAAAGGCATATTCTTCTCTTTTTCAGGCTACTCTACAAAGGAATCCTGACGTTATTCCAGCTTAATTCCAAGTCTGGAGGGGACATCACCTATCCATTGTGTCTCTCAGGTAATTTCAGAGCATTCTGATGTACGATTTTAAAATTAAGGCCTTAAAACCAAGGCTATATTGACACTTTTTTCAGGCTAGTAAAGGCATATTCTTCTCTTTTTCAGGCTACTCTAAAAGGAATCCTGACGTTATTCCAGCTTCATTCCAAGTCTGGAGGAGACATCACCTATCCACTGTGTCTCTCAGGTAATTTCAGAGCATTCTGATGTACGATTTTAAAATTAAGGCCTTAAAACCAAGGCTATATTGACACTTTTTTAGGCTAGTAAGGCATATTCTTCTCTTTTTCAGGCTACTCTAAAAGGATCCTGACGTTATTCCAGCTTCATTCCAAGTCTGGAGGAGACATCACCTATCCACTGTGTCCTCTCAGGTAATTTCAGAGCATTCTGATGTACGATTTTAAAATTAAGGCCTTAAAACCAGGCTATATTGACACTTTTTTAGGCTAGTAAAGGCATATCCTTCTCTTTTTCAGGCTACTCTACAAAGGAATCCTGACGTTATTCCAGCTTCATTCCAAGTCTGGAGGAGACATCACCTATCCATTGTGTCTCTCAGGTAATTTAGAGCATTCTGATGTACGATTTTAAAATTAGGCCTTAAAACCAAGGCTATATTGACACTTTTTCAGGCTAGTAAAGGCATATTCTTCTCTTTTTCAGGCTACTCTAAAGGATCCTGACGTTATTCCAGCTTCCTTCAAAGTCTGGAGGAGACATCACCTATCCACTGTGTCTCTCATGTAATTTCAGAGCATTCTGATGTACGTTTTAAAATTAAGGCCTTAAAACCAAGGCTATATGACACTTTTCAGGCTAAGTAAAGGCATATCCTTCTCTTTTCAGGCTACTCTACAAAGGAATCCTGACGTTATTCCAGCTTCATTCCAAGTCGGAGGAGACATCACCTATCCACGGTGGTCTCTCAGGTAATTTCAGAGCATTCTGATGTACGATTTTAAAATTAAGGCCTTAAACCCCAGGCTATATTGACACTTTTTCAGGCTAGTAAAGGCATATTCTTCTCTTTTTCAGCTACTCTACAAAGGAATCCTGACGTTATTCCAGCTTCATTCCAAGTCTGGAGGAGACATCACCTATCCACTGTGTCTCTCAGGTAATTTCAGAGCATTCTGATGTACGATTTTAAATTAAGGCCTTAAAACCAAGGCTATATTGACACTTTTTCAGGCTAGTTAAAGGCATATTCTTCTCTTTTTCAGGCTACAATCAAAGGATCCCTGACATTATTCCAGCTTCATCATTCCAAGTCTGGAGGAGACATCACCTATCCA
>NW_022604832.1:0-45979 GCF_008692095.1 Etheostoma spectabile
AGGAATCCTGACGTTATTCCAGCTTCATCCAAGTCTGGGAGACACACCTATCCACTGGTGTCTCCTCAGGTAATTTCAGAGCATTCTGATGTACGATTTAAAATTAAGGCCTTAAAACCAAGGCTATATTGACACTTTTTCAGGCAGTAAGGCCTATTCTTCTCTTTTTCAGGCTACTCTAAAAAGGAACCTGACGTTATTCCAGCTCATTCAAAGTCTGGAGAGACATCACCTATCCACTTTGTCTCTCATGTATTTCAGAGCATTCTGATGTAAGATTTGAAAATTAAGGCCTTAACCGGCTATATTGACATTTTTCAGGCTAGTAAAGGCATATTCTTCTCTTTTTCAGGCTACTCTAAAAGGAATCCTGACGTTATTCCAGCTTCATTCCAATTCTGGAGGAGACATCCTATCCATGTGTCTCTCAGGTAATTTCAGAGCATTCTGATGTACGATTTTAAAATTAAGGCCTTAAAACCAAGGCTATATTGACACTTTTTTCAGGCTAGAAAGGCATATTCTTCTCTTTTTCAGGCTACTCTACAAAGGAATCCTGACGTTATTCCAGCTTCATTCCAAGTCTGGAGGGACATCACCTATCCATTGTGTCTCTCAGGTATTTCAGAGCATTCTGATGTACGATTTTAAAATTAAGGCCTTAAAATCCAGGCTATATTGACATTTTTCAGGCTAGTAAAGGCATATTCTTCTCTTTTTCAGGCTCTCTAAAAGGAATCCTGACGTTATTCAGCTTCATTCCAAGTCTGGAGGAGACATCACCTATCCACTGTGTCTCTCAGGTAATTCAGAGCATTCTGATGTACGATTTTAAAATAAGGCCTTAAAACCAAGGCTATATTGACACTTTTTCAGGCTAGTAAAGGCATATTCTTCTCTTTTTCAGGCTACTCTAAAAGGAATCCTGACGTTATTCCAGCTCATTCCAAGTCTGGGGAGACATCACCTATCCAGTGTCTCTCAGGTAATTTCAGAGCATCTGATGTACGATTTTAAATTAAGGCCTTAAAACCAAGGCTATATTGACACTTTTTAGGCTAGTAAAGGCATATTCTTCTCTTTTCAGGCTACTCTACAAAGGAATCCTGACGTTATTCGCTTCATTCCAAGTCTGGAGGAGACATCACCTATCCAGTGTTTCTCTCAGGTAATTTCAGAGCATTCTGATGTACGATTTTAAAATTAAGGCCTTAAAACCAGGCTATATTGACACTTTTTCAGGCTAGTAAAGGCATATTCTTCTCTTTTCAGGCTACTCTAAAAAGGATCCTGACGTTATTCCAGCTCAATTCAAGTCTGGAGGAGACCACCTATCCACTTGTCTCTCAGGTATTTCAGAGCATTCTGATGTACGATTTTAAATTAAGGCCTTAAAACCAAGGCTATATTGACACGTTTTCAGGCTAGTAAAGGCATATTCTTCTCTTTTTCAGGCTATCTACAAAAGGAATCCTGACGTTATTCCAGCTTCATTCCAAGTCTGGAGGAGACATCACCTATCCACTGTGTCTCTCAGTAATTCAGAGCATTCTGATGTAGATTTTATAAAAGTAAGGCCTTAAAACCAAGGCTATATTGACACTTTTTCAGGCTAGTAAGGCATATTCTTTTCTTTTTCAGGCTACTCTACAAAGGAATCCTGACGTTATTCCAGCTTCATTCCAAGTCTGGAGGAGACATCACCTATCCAGTGGTCTCTCAGGTAATTTCAGAGCATTCTGATGTACGTTTTAAAATTAAGGCCTTAAACCAAGGCTATATTGACACTTTTTCAGGCTAGTAAAGGCATATTCTTCTCTTTTTCAGCTACTCTAAAAGAATCCTGACGTTATTCCGCTTCAATTCAAGTCTGGAGGAGACATCACCTATCCACTGTGTCTCTCATGTATTTCAGAGCATTCTGATGTACGATTTTAAATTAAGGCCTTAAAACCAGGCCTATATGACACTTTTTCAGGCTAGTAAAGGCATATCCTTCTCTTTTTCAGGCTACTCTAAAAGGAATCCTGACGTTATTCCAGCTTCATTCCAAGTCTGGAGGAGACATCACCTATCATTGTGTCTCTCAGTAATTTCAGAGCATTCTGATGTACGATTTTAAAATTAAGGCCTTAAACCAAGGCTATATTGACACTTTTCAGGCTAGTAAAGGCATATTCTTCTCTTTTTCAGGCTACTCTAAAAAGGAATCCTGACGTTTTCCAGCTTCATCCAAGTCTGGAGGAGACATCACCTATCCACTGTGTCTCTCAGGTTTTCAGAGCATTCTGATGTACATTTTTAAAATTAAGGCCTTAAAACCAAGGCTATATTGACACTTTTTAGGCTAGTAAAGGCATATTCTTCTCTCTTTTTCAGGCTACTCTAAAAAGGAATCCTGACGTTATTCCAGCTTCATTCCAAGTCGGAGGAGACATCACCTATCCCTGTGTCTCTCTAAGTTTTCAGAGCATTCTGATGTCAATTTTAAAATTAAGGCCTTAAACCAAGGCTATATTGACACTTTTCAGGCTATAAAGGCATATTCTTCTCTTTTTCAGGCTACTCTAAAGGAATCCTGACGTTTTCCAGCTTCATTCCAAGTCTGGAGGAGACATCACCTATCCATTGTGTCTCTCAGGTATTTCAGAGCATTCTGATGTACATTTTAAAATTAAGGCCTTAAAACAAGGCTATATTGACACTTTTTCAGGCTATAAAGGCATATTCTTCTCTTTTTCAGGCTACTCTAAAAGGATCCTGACGTTATTCCAGCTTCATTCCAAGTCTGGAGGAGACATCACCTATCCATTGTGTCTCTCAGGTAATTTCAGAGCATTCTGATGTACGATTTTAAAATTAAGGCCTTAAAACCAAGCTATATTGACACTTTTTTAGGCTAGTAAGGCATATTCTTTCTTTTTCAGGCTACTCTAAAAAGGAATCCTGACGTTATTCCAGCTTCATTCCAAGTCTGGAGAGACATCACCTATCCATGTGTCTCTCAGGTAATTTCAGAGCATTCTGATGTACAGTTTTAAAATTAAGGGCTTAAAAGTAAGCTATATTGATTTTTATCAGGCTGTTAAAGGCATGTTTAACTCTCCTTCATGCATCTCTAAAATGTATTCCAACTGTTAAGGCAGGATTATTCCTACTATGGTTTAGACACTACATATTTATTGGGTCACTCAGCTATTTTTCAGGCTAGTAAAGGCATATTCTTCTCTTTTTTCAGGCTACTCTAAAAGGAATCCTGACGTTATTCCAGCTTCATTCCAGTCTGGAGGAGACATCACCTATCCATTGTGTCTCTCAGGTAATTTCAGAGCATTCTGATGTACGATTTTAAAATTAAGGCCTTAAAACCAAGGCTATATTGACACTTTTTCAGGCTAGTAAAGGCATATTCTTCTCTTTTTCAGGCTACTCTACAAAGGAATCCTGACGTTATTCCAGCTTCATTCCAAGTCTGGAGGAGACATCACCTATCCATTGTGTCTCTCAGGTAATTTCAGAGCATTCTGATGTACGATTTTAAAATTAAGGCCTTAAAACCAAGGCTATATTGACATTTTTTCAGGCTAGTAAAGGCATATTCTTCTCTTTTTCAGGCTTCTCTAAAAAGGAATCCTGACGTTATTCCAGCTTCATTCCAAGTCTGGAGGAGACATCACCTATCCATTGTGTCTCTCAGGTAATTTCAGAGCATTCTGATGTACGATTTTAAAATTAAGGCCTTAAAACCAAGGCTATATTGACACTTTTTCAGGCTAGTAAAGGCATATTCTTCTCTTTTTCAGGCTACTCTAAAAAGGAATCCTGACGTTATTCCAGCTTCATTCCAAGTCTGGAGGAGACATCACCTATCCATTGTGTCTCTCAGGTAATTTCAGAGCATTCTGATGTACGATTTTAAAATTAAGGCCTTAAAACCAAGGCTATATTGACACTTTTTCAGGCTAGTAAAGGCATATTCTTCTCTTTTTCAGGCTACTCTAAAAGGAATCCTGACGTTATTCCAGCTTCATTCCAAGTCTGGAGGAGACATCACCTATCCATTGTGTCTCTCAGGTAATTTCAGAGCATTCTGATGTACGATTTTTAAAATTAAGGCCTTAAAACCAAGGCTATATTGACACTTTTTCAGGCTAGTAAAGGCATATTCTTCTCTTTTTCAGGCTACTCTAAAAGGAATCCTGACGTTATTCCAGCTTCATTCCAAGTCTGGAGGAGACATCACCTATCCATTGTGTCTCTCAGGTAATTTCAGAGCATTCTGATGTACGATTTTAAAATAAGGCCTTAAAACCAAGGCTATATTGACACTTTTTCAGGCTAGTAAAGGCATATTCTTCTCTTTTTCAGGCTACTCTAAAAAGGAATCCTGACGTTATTCCAGCTTCATTCCAAGTCTGGAGGAGACATCACCTATCCAGTGTGTCTCTCAGGTAATTTCAGAGCATTCTGATGTACGATTTTAAAATTAAGGCCTTAAAACCAAGGCTATATTGACACTTTTTCAGGCTAGTAAAGGCATATTCTTTCTTTTTTCAGGCTACTCTAAAAAGGAATCCTGACGTTATTCCAGCTTCATTCCAAGTCTGGAGGAGACATCACCTATCCAGTGTGTCTCTCAGGTAATTTCAGAGCATTCTGATGTACGATTTTAAAATTAAGGCCTTAAAACCAAGGCTATATTGACACTTTTTCAGGCTAGTAAAGGCATATCTTCTCTTTTTCAGGCTACTCTAAAAAGGAATCCTGACGTTATTCCAGCTTCATTCCAAGTCTGGAGGAGACATCACCTATCCAGTGTGTCTCTCAGGTAATTTCAGAGCATTCTGATGTACGGTTTTAAAATTAAGGCCTTAAAACCAAGGCTATATTGACACTTTTTCAGGCTAGTAAAGGCATATTCTTCTCTTTTTCAGGCTACTCTAAAAAGGAATCCTGACGTTATTCCAGCTTCATTCCAAGTCTGGAGGAGACATCACCTATCCAGTGTGTCTCTCACGTAATTTCAGAGCATTCTGATGTACGATTTTAAAATTAAGGCCTTAAAACCAAGGCTATATTGACACTTTTTCAGGCTAGTAAAGGCATATTCTTCTCTTTTTCAGGCTACTCTAAAAAGGAATCCTGACGTTATTCCAGCTTCATTCCAAGTCTGGAGGAGACATCACCTATCCACTGTGTCTCTCAGGTAATTTCAGAGCATTCTGATGTACGATTTTAAAATTAAGGCCTTAAAACCAAGGCTATATTGACACTTTTTCAGGCTAGTAAAGGCATATTCTTCTCTTTTTCAGGCTACTCTAAAAAGGAATCCTGACGTTATTCCAGCTTCATTCCAAGTCTGGAGGAGACATCACCTATCCAGTGTGTCTCTCAGGTAATTTCAGAGCATTCTGATGTACGATTTTAAATTAAGGCCTTAAAACCAAGGCTATATTGACACTTTTTCAGGCTAGTAAAGGCATATTCTTCTCTTTTTCAGGCTACTCTAAAAAGGAATCCTGACGTTATTCCAGCTTCATTCCAAGTCTGGAGGAGACATCACCTATCCATGTGTCTCTCAGGTAATTTCAGAGCATTCTGATGTACGATTTTAAATTAAGGCCTTAAAACCAAGGCTATATTGACACTTTTTCAGGCTAGTAAAGGCATATTCTTCTCTTTTTCAGGCTACTCTACAAAGGAATCCTGACGTTATTCCAGCTTCATTCCAAGTCTGGAGGAGACATCACCTATCCATTGTGTCTCTCAGGTAATTTCAGAGCATTCTGATGTACGATTTTAAAATTAAGGCCTTAAAACCAAGGCTATATTGACACTTTTTCAGGCTAGTAAAGGCATATTCTTCTCTTTTTCAGGCTACTCTAAAAAGGAATCCTGACGTTATTCCAGCTTCATTCCAAGTCTGGAGGAGACATCACCTATCCACTGTGTCTCTCAGGTAATTTCAGAGCATTCTGATGTACGATTTTAAAATTAAGGCCTTAAAACCAAGGCTATATTGACACTTTTTTAGGCTAGTAAAGGCATATTCTTCTCTTTTTCAGGCTACTCTAAAAAGGAATCCTGACGTTATTCCAGCTTCATTCCAAGTCTGGAGGAGACATCACCTATCCAGTGTGTCTCTCAGGTAATTTCAGAGCATTCTGATGTACGGTTTTAAAATTAAGGCCTTAAAACCAAGGCTATATTGACACTTTTTCAGGCTAGTAAAGGCATATTCTTCTCTTTTTCAGGCTACTCTAAAAAGGAATCCTGACGTTATTCCAGCTTCATTCCAAGTCTGGAGGAGACATCACCTATCCAGTGTGTCTCTCAGGTAATTTCAGAGCATTCTGATGTACGGTTTTAAAATTAAGGCCTTAAAACCAAGGCTATATTGACACTTTTTCAGGCTAGTAAAGGCATATTCTTCTCTTTTTCAGGCTACTCTAAAAGGAATCCTGACGTTATTCCAGCTTCATTCCAAGTCTGGAGGAGACATCACCTATCCAGTGTGTCTCTCAGGTAATTTCAGAGCATTCTGATGTACGGTTTTAAAATTAAGGCCTTAAAACCAAGGCTATATTGACACTTTTTCAGGCTAGTAAAGGCATATTCTTCTCTTTTTCAGGCTACTCTAAAAGGAATCCTGACGTTATTCCAGCTTCATTCCAAGTCTGGAGGAGACATCACCTATCCAGTGTGTCTCTCAGGTAATTTCAGAGCATTCTGATGTACGTTTTAAAATTAAGGCCTTAAAACCAAGGCTATATTGACACTTTTTCAGGCTAGTAAAGGCATATTCTTCTCTTTTTCAGGCTACTCTAAAAAGGAATCCTGACGTTATTCCAGCTTCATTCCAAGTCTGGAGGAGACATCACCTATCCAGTGTGTCTCTCAGGTAATTTCAGAGCATTCTGATGTACGTTTTAAAATTAAGGCCTTAAAACCAAGGCTATATTGACACTTTTTCAGGCTAGTAAAGGCATATTCTTCTCTTTTTCAGGCTACTCTAAAAAGGAATCCTGACGTTATTCCAGCTTCATTCCAAGTCTGGAGGAGACATCACCTATCCAGTGTGTCTCTCAGGTAATTTCAGAGCATTCTGATGTACGGTTTTAAAATTAAGGCCTTAAAACCAAGGCTATATTGACACTTTTTCAGGCTAGTAAAGGCATATTCTTCTCTTTTTCAGGCTACTCTAAAAAGGAATCCTGACGTTATTCCAGCTTCATTCCAAGTCTGGAGAGACATCACCTATCCAGTGTGTCTCTCAGTAATTTCAGAGCATTCTGATGTACGGTTTTAAAATTAAGGCCTTAAAACCAAGGCTATATTGACACTTTTTCAGGCTAGTAAAGGCATATTCTTCTCTTTTTCAGGCTACTCTAAAAAGGAATCCTGACGTTATTCCAGCTTCATTCCAAGTCTGGAGGAGACATCACCTATCCAGTGTGTCTCTCAGGTAATTTCAGAGCATTCTGATGTACGGTTTTAAAATTAAGGCCTTAAAACCAAGGCTATATTGACACTTTTTCAGGCTAGTAAAGGCATATTCTTCTCTTTTTCAGGCTACTCTAAAAAGGAATCCTGACGTTATTCCAGCTTATTCCAAGTCTGGAGGAGACATCACCTATCCAGTGTGTCTCTCAGGTAATTTCAGAGCATTCTGATGTACGGTTTTAAAATTAAGGCCTTAAAACCAAGGCTATATTGACACTTTTTCAGGCTAGTAAAGGCATATTCTTCTCTTTTTCAGGCTACTCTAAAAAGGAATCCTGACGTTATTCCAGCTTCATTCCAAGTCTGGAGGAGACATCACCTATCCAGTGTGTCTCTCAGGTAATTTCAGAGCATTCTGATGTACGGTTTTAAAATTAAGGCCTTGAAACCAAGGCTATATTGACACTTTTTCAGGCTAGTAAAGGCATATTCTTCTCTTTTTCAGGCTACTCTAAATAGGAATCCTGACGTTATGCCAGCTTCATTCCAAGTCTGGAGGAGACATCACCTATCTAGTGTGTCTCTCAGGTAATTTCAGAGCATTCTGATATACGGTTTAAAATTAAGGCCTTAAAACTAAGGCTATATTGACACTTTTCCAGGCTAGTAAAGGCATATTCTTCTCTTTTTCAGGCTACTCTAAAAAGGAATCCTGACGTTATTCCAGCTTCATTCCAAGTCTTGAGGAGACATCACCTATCCAGTGTGTCTCTCAAGTAATTTCAGAGCATTCTGATGTACGGTTTTAAAATTAAGGCCTTGAAACCAAGGCTATATTGACACTTTTTCAGGCTAGTAAAGGCATATTCTTCTCTTTTTCAGGCTACTCTAAAAAGGAATCCTGACGTTATTCCAGCTTCATTCCAAGTCTGGAGGAGACATCACCTATCCAGTGTGTCTCTCAGGTAATTTCAGAGCATTCTGATGTACATTTTAAAATTAAGGCCTTAAAACCAAGGCTATATTGACACTTTTTCAGGCTAGTAAAGGCATATTCTTCTCTTTTTCAGGCTACTCTAAAAAGGAATCCTGACGTTATTCCAGCTTCATTCCAAGTCTGGAGGAGACATCACCTATCCAGTGTGTCTCTCAGGTAATTTCAGAGCATTCTGATGTACGGTTTTAAAATTAAGGCCTTAAAACCAAGGCTATATTGACACTTTTTCAGGCTAGTAAAGGCATATTCTTCTCTTTTTCAGGCTACTCTAAAAAGGAATCCTGACGTTATTCCAGCTTAATTCCAAGTCTGGAGGAGACATCACCTATCCAGTGTGTCTCTCAGGTAATTTCAGAGCATTCTGATGTACGGTTTTAAAATTAAGGCCTTAAAACCAAGGCTATATTGACACTTTTTCAGGCTAGTAAAGGCATATTCTTCTCTTTTTCAGGCTACTCTAAAAAGGAATCCTGACGTTATTCCAGCTTAATTCCAAGTCTGGAGGAGACATCACCTATCCAGTGTGTCTCTCAGGTAATTTCAGAGCATTCTGATGTACGGTTTTAAAATTAAGGCCTTAAAACCAAGGCTATATTGACACTTTTTCAGGCTAGTAAAGGCATATTCTTCTCTTTTTCAGGATACTCTAAAAAGGAATCCTGACGTTATTCCAGCTTCATTCCAAGTCTGGAGGAGACATCACCTATCCAGTGTGTCTCTCAGGTAATTTCAGAGCATTCTGATGTACGGTTTTAAAATTAAGGCCTTAAAACCAAGGCTATATTGACACTTTTTCAGGCTAGTAAAGGCATATTCTTCTCTTTTTCAGGCTACTCTAAAAAGGAATCCTGATGTTATTCCAGATTCATTCCAAGTCTGGAGGAGACATCACCTATCCAGTGTGTCTCTCAGGTAATTTCAGAGCATTCTGATGTACTTTTAAAATTAAGGCCTTAAAACCAAGGCTATATTGACACTTTTTCAGGCTAGTAAAGGCATATTCTTCTCTTTTTCAGGATACTCTAAAAAGGAATCCTGACGTTATTCCAGCTTCATTCCAAGTCTGGAGGAGACATCACCTATCCAGTGTGTCTCTCAGGTAATTTCAGAGCATTCTGATGTACGTTTTAAAATTAAGGCCTTAAAACCAAGGCTATATTGACACTTTTTCAGGCTAGTAAAGGCATATTCTTCTCTTTTTCAGGCTACTCTAAAAAGGAATCCTGACGTTATTCCAGCTTCATTCCAAGTCTGGAGGAGACATCACCTATCCAGTGTGTCTCTCAGGTAATTTCAGAGCATTCTGATGTACGTTTTAAAATTAAGGCCTTAAAACCAAGGCTATATTGACACTTTTTCAGGCTAGTAAAGGCATATTCTTCTCTTTTTCAGGCTACTCTAAAAAGGAATCCTGACGTTATTCCAGCTTCATTCCAAGTCTGGAGGAGACATCACCTATCCAGTGTGTCTCTCAGGTAATTTCAGAGCATTCTGATGTACGTTTTAAAATTAAGGCCTTAAAACCAAGGCTATATTGACACTTTTTCAGGCTAGTAAAGGCATATTCTTCTCTTTTTCAGGCTACTCTAAAAAGGAATCCTGACGTTATTCCAGCTTCATTCCAAGTCTGGAGGAGACATCACCTATCCAGTGTGTCTCTCAGGTAATTTCAGAGCATTCTGATGTACATTTTAAAATTAAGGCCTTAAAACCAAGGCTATATTGACACTTTTTCAGGCTAGTAAAGGCATATTCTTCTCTTTTTCAGGCTACTCTAAAAAGGAATCCTGACGTTATTCCAGCTTCATTCCAAGTCTGGAGGAGACATCACCTATCCAGTGTGTCTCTCAGGTAATTTCAGAGCATTCTGATGTACAGTTTTAAAATTAAGGCCTTAAAACCAAGGCTATATTGACACTTTTTCAGGCTAGTAAAGGCATATTCTTCTCTTTTTCAGGCTACTCTAAAAAGGAATCCTGACGTTATTCCAGCTTCATTCCAAGTCTGGAGGAGACATCACCTATCCAGTGTGTCTCTCAGGTAATTTCAGAGCATTCTGATGTACGTTTTAAAATTAAGGCCTTAAAACCAAGGCTATATTGACACTTTTTCAGGCTAGTAAAGGCATATTCTTCTCTTTTTCAGGCTACTCTAAAAAGGAATCCTGACGTTATTCCAGCTTCATTCCAAGTCTGGAGGAGACATCACCTATCCAGTGTGTCTCTCAGGTAATTTCAGAGCATTCTGATGTACGGTTTTAAAATTAAGGCCTTAAAACCAAGGCTATATTGACACTTTTTCAGGCTAGTAAAGGCATATTCTTCTCTTTTTCAGGCTACTCTAAAAAGGAATCCTGACGTTATTCCAGCTTCATTCCAAGTCTGGAGGAGACATCACCTATCCAGTGTGTCTCTCAGGTAATTTCAGAGCATTCTGATGTACGGTTTTAAAATTAAGGCCTTAAAACCAAGGCTATATTGACACTTTTTCAGGCTAGTAAAGGCATATTCTTCTCTTTTTCAGGCTACTCTAAAAAGGAATCCTGACGTTATTCCAGCTTCATTCCAAGTCTGGAGGAGACATCACCTATCCAGTGTGTCTCTCAGGTAATTTCAGAGCATTCTGATGTACGGTTTTAAAATTAAGGCCTTAAAACCAAGGCTATATTGACACTTTTTCAGGCTAGTAAAGGCATATTCTTCTCTTTTTCAGGCTACTCTAAAAAGGAATCCTGACGTTATTCCAGCTTCATTCCAAGTCTGGAGGAGACATCACCTATCCAGTGTGTCTCTCAGGTAATTTCAGAGCATTCTGATGTACGGTTTTAAAATTAAGGCCTTAAAACCAAGGCTATATTGACACTTTTTCAGGCTAGTAAAGGCATATTCTTCTCTTTTTCAGGCTACTCTAAAAAGGAATCCTGACGTTATTCCAGCTTCATTCCAAGTCTGGAGGAGACATCACCTATCCAGTGTGTCTCTCAGGTAATTTCAGAGCATTCTGATGTACGGTTTTAAAATTAAGGCCTTAAAACCAAGGCTATATTGACACTTTTTCAGGCTAGTAAAGGCATATTCTTCTCTTTTTCAGGCTACTCTAAAAAGGAATCCTGACGTTATTCCAGCTTCATTCCAAGTCTGGAGGAGACATCACCTATCCAGTGTGTCTCTCAGGTAATTTCAGAGCATTCTGATGTACGGTTTTAAAATTAAGGCCTTAAAACCAAGGCTATATTGACACTTTTTCAGGCTAGTAAAGGCATATTCTTCTCTTTTTCAGGCTACTCTAAATAGGAATCCTGACGTTATTCCAGCTTCATTCCAAGTCTGGAGGAGACATCACCTATCCAGTGTGTCTCTCAGGTAATTTCAGAGCATTCTGATGTACAGTTTTAAAATTAAGGCCTTAAAACCAAGGCTATACTGACACTTTTTCAGGCTAGTAAAGGCATATTCTTCTCTTTTTCAGGCTACTCTAAAAAGGAATCCTGACGTTATTCCAGCTTCATTCCAAGTCTGGAGGAGACATCACCTATCCAGTGTGTCTCTCAGGTAATTTCAGAGCATTCTGATGTACAGTTTTAAAATTAAGGCCTTAAAACCAAGGCTATATTGACACTTTTTCAGGCTAGTAAAGGCATATTCTTCTCTTTTTCAGGCTACTCTAAAAAGGAATCCTGACGTTATTCCAGCTTATTCCAAGTCTGGAGGAGACATCACCTATCCAGTGTGTCTCTCAGGTAATTTCAGAGCATTCTGATGTACGGTTTTAAAATTAAGGCCTTAAAACCAAGGCTATATTGACACTTTTTCAGGCTAGTAAAGGCATATTCTTCTCTTTTTCAGGCTACTCTAAAAAGGAATCCTGACGTTATTCCAGCTTAATTCCAAGTCTGGAGGAGACATCACCTATCCAGTGTGTCTCTCAGGTAATTTCAGAGCATTCTGATGTACGGTTTTAAAATTAAGGCCTTAAAACCAAGGCTATATTGACACTTTTTCAGGCTAGTAAAGGCATATTCTTCTCTTTTTCAGGCTACTCTAAAAAGGAATCCTGACGTTATTCCAGCTTCATTCCAAGTCTGGAGGAGACATCACCTATCCAGTGTGTCTCTCAGGTAATTTCAGAGCATTCTGATGTACGGTTTTAAAATTAAGGCCTTAAAACCAAGGCTATATTGACACTTTTTCAGGCTAGTAAAGGCATATTCTTCTCTTTTTCAGGCTACTCTAAAAAGGAATCCTGACGTTATTCCAGCTTCATTCCAAGTCTGGAGGAGACATCACCTATCCAGTGTGTCTCTCAGGTAATTTCAGAGCATTCTGATGTACGTTTTAAAATTAAGGCCTTAAAACCAAGGCTATATTGACACTTTTTCAGGCTAGTAAAGGCATATTCTTCTCTTTTTCAGGCTACTCTAAAAAGGAATCCTGACGTTATTCCAGCTTCATTCCAAGTCTGGAGGAGACATCACCTATCCAGTGTGTCTCTCAGGTAATTTCAGAGCATTCTGATGTACGGTTTTAAAATTAAGGCCTTAAAACCAAGGCTATATTGACACTTTTTCAGGCTAGTAAAGGCATATTCTTCTCTTTTTCAGGCTACTCTAAAAAGGAATCCTGACGTTATTCCAGCTTCATTCCAAGTCTGGAGGAGACATCACCTATCCAGTGTGTCTCTCAGGTAATTTCAGAGCATTCTGATGTACGTTTTTAAAATTAAGGCCTTAAAACCAAGGCTATATTGACACTTTTTCAGGCTAGTAAAGGCATATTCTTCTCTTTTTCAGGCTACTCTAAAAAGGAATCCTGACGTTATTCCAGCTTATTCCAAGTCTGGAGGAGACATCACCTATCCAGTGTGTCTCTCAGGTAATTTCAGAGCATTCTGATGTACGTTTTAAAATTAAGGCCTTAAAACCAAGGCTATATTGACACTTTTTCAGGCTAGTAAAGGCATATTCTTCTCTTTTTCAGGCTACTCTAAAAAGGAATCCTGACGTTATTCCAGCTTCATTCCAAGTCTGGAGGAGACATCACCTATCCAGTGTGTCTCTCAGGTAATTTCAGAGCATTCTGATGTACGGTTTTAAAATTAAGGCCTTAAAACCAAGGCTATATTGACACTTTTTCAGGCTAGTAAAGGCATATTCTTCTCTTTTTCAGGCTACTCTAAAAAGGAATCCTGACGTTATTCCAGCTTCATTCCAAGTCTGGAGGAGACATCACCTATCCAGTGTGTCTCTCAGGTAATTTCAGAGCATTCTGATGTACGGTTTTAAAATTAAGGCCTTAAAACCAAGGCTATATTGACACTTTTTCAGGCTAGTAAAGGCATATTCTTCTCTTTTTCAGGCTACTCTAAAAAGGAATCCTGACGTTATTCCAGCTTCATTCCAAGTCTGGAGGAGACATCACCTATCCAGTGTGTCTCTCAGGTAATTTCAGAGCATTCTGATGTACGGTTTTAAAATTAAGGCCTTAAAACCAAGGCTATATTGACACTTTTTCAGGCTAGTAAAGGCATATTCTTCTCTTTTTCAGGCTACTCTAAAAAGGAATCCTGACGTTATTCCAGCTTCATTCCAAGTCTGGAGGAGACATCACCTATCCAGTGTGTCTCTCAGGTAATTTCAGAGCATTCTGATGTACGGTTTAAAATTAAGGCCTTAAAACCAAGGCTATATTGACACTTTTTCAGGCTAGTAAAGGCATATTCTTCTCTTTTTCAGGCTACTCTAAAAAGGAATCCTGACGTTATTCCAGCTTCATTCCAAGTCTGGAGGAGACATCACCTATCCAGTGTGTCTCTCAGGTAATTTCAGAGCATTCTGATGTACGTTTTAAAATTAAGGCCTTAAAACCAAGGCTATATTGACACTTTTTCAGGCTAGTAAAGGCATATTCTTCTCTTTTTCAGGCTACTCTAAAAAGGAATCCTGACGTTATTCCAGCTTCATTCCAAGTCTGGAGGAGACATCACCTATCCAGTGTGTCTCTCAGGTAATTTCAGAGCATTCTGATGTACGGTTTTAAAATTAAGGCCTTAAAACCAAGGCTATATTGACACTTTTTCAGGCTAGTAAAGGCATATTCTTCTCTTTTTCAGGCTACTCTAAAAAGGAATCCTGACGTTATTCCAGCTTAATTCCAAGTCTGGAGGAGACATCACCTATCCAGTGTGTCTCTCAGGTAATTTCAGAGCATTCTGATGTACGGTTTTAAAATTAAGGCCTTAAAACCAAGGCTATATTGACACTTTTTCAGGCTAGTAAAGGCATATTCTTCTCTTTTTCAGGCTACTCTAAAAAGGAATCCTGACGTTATTCCAGCTTAATTCCAAGTCTGGAGGAGACATCACCTATCCAGTGTGTCTCTCAGGTAATTTCAGAGCATTCTGATGTACGGTTTTAAAATTAAGGCCTTAAAACCAAGGCTATATTGACACTTTTTCAGGCTAGTAAAGGCATATTCTTCTCTTTTTCAGGCTACTCTAAAAAGGAATCCTGACGTTATTCCAGCTTCATTCCAAGTCTGGAGGAGACATCACCTATCCAGTGTGTCTCTCAGGTAATTTCAGAGCATTCTGATGTACATTTTAAAATTAAGGCCTTAAAACCAAGGCTATATTGACACTTTTTCAGGCTAGTAAAGGCATATTCTTCTCTTTTTCAGGCTACTCTAAAAAGGAATCCTGACGTTATTCCAGCTTCATTCCAAGTCTGGAGGAGACATCACCTATCCAGTGTGTCTCTCAGGTAATTTCAGAGCATTCTGATGTACGGTTTTAAAATTAAGGCCTTAAAACCAAGGCTATATTGACACTTTTTCAGGCTAGTAAAGGCATATTCTTCTCTTTTTCAGGCTACTCTAAAAAGGAATCCTGACGTTATTCCAGCTTCATTCCAAGTCTGGAGGAGACATCACCTATCCAGTGTGTCTCTCAGGTAATTTCAGAGCATTCTGATGTACGGTTTTAAAATTAAGGCCTTAAAACCAAGGCTATATTGACACTTTTTCAGGCTAGTAAAGGCATATTCTTCTCTTTTTCAGGCTACTCTAAAAAGGAATCCTGACGTTATTCCAGCTTCATTCCAAGTCTGGAGGAGACATCACCTATCCAGTGTGTCTCTCAGGTAATTTCAGAGCATTCTGATGTACGGTTTTAAAATTAAGGCCTTAAAACCAAGGCTATATTGACACTTTTTCAGGCTAGTAAAGGCATATTCTTCTCTTTTTCAGGCTACTCTAAAAAGGAATCCTGACGTTATTCCAGCTTCATTCCAAGTCTGGAGGAGACATCACCTATCCAGTGTGTCTCTCAGGTAATTTCAGAGCATTCTGATGTACGGTTTTAAAATTAAGGCCTTAAAACCAAGGCTATATTGACACTTTTTCAGGCTAGTAAAGGCATATTCTTCTCTTTTTCAGGCTACTCTAAAAAGGAATCCTGACGTTATTCCAGCTTCATTCCAAGTCTGGAGGAGACATCACCTATCCAGTGTGTCTCTCAGGTAATTTCAGAGCATTCTGATGTACATTTTAAAATTAAGGCCTTAAAACCAAGGCTATATTGACACTTTTTCAGGCTAGTAAAGGCATATTCTTCTCTTTTTCAGGCTACTCTAAAAGGAATCCTGACGTTATTCCAGCTTCATTCCAAGTCTGGAGGAGACATCACCTATCCAGTGTGTCTCTCAGGTAATTTCAGAGCATTCTGATGTACGGTTTTAAAATTAAGGCCTTAAAACCAAGGCTATATTGACACTTTTTCAGGCTAGTAAAGGCATATTCTTCTCTTTTTCAGGCTACTCTAAAAAGGAATCCTGACGTTATTCCAGCTTCATTCCAAGTCTGGAGGAGACATCACCTATCCAGTGTGTCTCTCAGGTAATTTCAGAGCATTCTGATGTACGGTTTTAAAATTAAGGCCTTAAAACCAAGGCTATATTGACACTTTTTCAGGCTAGTAAAGGCATATTCTTCTCTTTTTCAGGCTACTCTAAAAAGGAATCCTGACGTTATTCCAGCTTAATTCCAAGTCTGGAGGAGACATCACCTATCCAGTGTGTCTCTCAGGTAATTTCAGAGCATTCTGATGTACGTTTTAAAATTAAGGCCTTAAAACCAAGGCTATATTGACACTTTTTCAGGCTAGTAAAGGCATATTCTTCTCTTTTTCAGGCTACTCTAAAAAGGAATCCTGACGTTATTCCAGCTTATTCCAAGTCTGGAGGAGACATCACCTATCCAGTGTGTCTCTCAGGTAATTTCAGAGCATTCTGATGTACGGTTTTAAAATTAAGGCCTTAAAACCAAGGCTATATTGACACTTTTTCAGGCTAGTAAAGGCATATTCTTCTCTTTTTCAGGCTACTCTAAAAAGGAATCCTGACGTTATTCCAGCTTCATTCCAAGTCTGGAGGAGACATCACCTATCCAGTGTGTCTCTCAGGTAATTTCAGAGCATTCTGATGTACGGTTTTAAAATTAAGGCCTTAAAACCAAGGCTATATTGACACTTTTTCAGGCTAGTAAAGGCATATTCTTCTCTTTTTCAGGCTACTCTAAAAAGGAATCCTGACGTTATTCCAGCTTCATTCCAAGTCTGGAGGAGACATCACCTATCCAGTGTGTCTCTCAGGTAATTTCAGAGCATTCTGATGTACGGTTTTAAAATTAAGGCCTTAAAACCAAGGCTATATTGACACTTTTTCAGGCTAGTAAAGGCATATTCTTCTCTTTTTCAGGCTACTCTAAAAAGGAATCCTGACGTTATTCCAGCTTCATTCCAAGTCTGGAGGAGACATCACCTATCCAGTGTGTCTCTCAGGTAATTTCAGAGCATTCTGATGTACGGTTTTAAAATTAAGGCCTTAAAACCAAGGCTATATTGACACTTTTTCAGGCTAGTAAAGGCATATTCTTCTCTTTTTCAGGCTACTCTAAAAAGGAATCCTGACGTTATTCCAGCTTAATTCCAAGTCTGGAGGAGACATCACCTATCCAGTGTGTCTCTCAGGTAATTTCAGAGCATTCTGATGTACGGTTTTAAAATTAAGGCCTTAAAACCAAGGCTATATTGACACTTTTTCAGGCTAGTAAAGGCATATTCTTCTCTTTTTCAGGCTACTCTAAAAAGGAATCCTGACGTTATTCCAGCTTCATTCCAAGTCTGGAGGAGACATCACCTATCCAGTGTGTCTCTCAGGTAATTTCAGAGCATTCTGATGTACGGTTTTAAAATTAAGGCCTTAAAACCAAGGCTATATTGACACTTTTTCAGGCTAGTAAAGGCATATTCTTCTCTTTTTCAGGCTACTCTAAAAAGGAATCCTGACGTTATTCCAGCTTCATTCCAAGTCTGGAGGAGACATCACCTATCCAGTGTGTCTCTCAGGTAATTTCAGAGCATTCTGATGTACGGTTTTAAAATTAAGGCCTTAAAACCAAGGCTATATTGACACTTTTTCAGGCTAGTAAAGGCATATTCTTCTCTTTTTCAGGCTACTCTAAAAAGGAATCCTGACGTTATTCCAGCTTCATTCCAAGTCTGGAGGAGACATCACCTATCCAGTGTGTCTCTCACGTAATTTCAGAGCATTCTGATGTACGGTTTTAAAATTAAGGCCTTAAAACCAAGGCTATATTGACACTTTTTCAGGCTAGTAAAGGCATATTCTTCTCTTTTTCAGGCTACTCTAAAAAGGAATCCTGACGTTATTCCAGCTTCATTCCAAGTCTGGAGGAGACATCACCTATCCAGTGTGTCTCTCAGGTAATTTCAGAGCATTCTGATGTACGGTTTTAAAATTAAGGCCTTAAAACCAAGGCTATATTGACACTTTTTCAGGCTAGTAAAGGCATATTCTTCTCTTTTTCAGGCTACTCTAAAAAGGAATCCTGATGTTATTCCAGATTCATTCCAAGTCTGGAGGAGACATCACCTATCCAGTGTGTCTCTCACATAATTTCAGAGCATTCTGATGTACGGTTTTAAAATTAAGGCCTTAAAACCAAGGCTATATTGACACTTTTTCAGGCTAGTAAAGGCATATTCTTCTCTTTTTCAGGCTACTCTAAAAAGGAATCCTGACGTTATTCCAGCTTCATTCCAAGTCTGGAGGAGACATCACCTATCCAGTGTGTCTCTCAGGTAATTTCAGAGCATTCTGATGTACGGTTTTAAAATTAAGGCCTTAAAACCAAGGCTATATTGACACTTTTTCAGGCTAGTAAAGGCATATTCTTCTCTTTTTCAGGCTACTCTAAAAAGGAATCCTGACGTTATTCCAGCTTCATTCCAAGTCTGGAGGAGACATCACCTATCCAGTGTGTCTCTCAGGTAATTTCAGAGCATTCTGATGTACGGTTTTAAAATTAAGGCCTTAAAACCAAGGCTATATTGACACTTTTTCAGGCTAGTAAAGGCATATTCTTCTCTTTTTCAGGCTACTCTAAAAAGGAATCCTGACGTTATTCCAGCTTCATTCCAAGTCTGGAGGAGACATCACCTATCCAGTGTGTCTCTCAGGTAATTTCAGAGCATTCTGATGTACGTTTTAAAATTAAGGCCTTAAAACCAAGGCTATATTGACACTTTTTCAGGCTAGTAAAGGCATATTCTTCTCTTTTTCAGGCTACTCTAAAAAGGAATCCTGACGTTATTCCAGCTTCATTCCAAGTCTGGAGGAGACATCACCTATCCAGTGTGTCTCTCAGGTAATTTCAGAGCATTCTGATGTACGGTTTTAAAATTAAGGCCTTAAAACCAAGGCTATATTGACACTTTTTCAGGCTAGTAAAGGCATATTCTTCTCTTTTTCAGGCTACTCTAAAAAGGAATCCTGACGTTATTCCAGCTTCATTCCAAGTCTGGAGGAGACATCACCTATCCAGTGTGTCTCTCAGGTAATTTCAGAGCATTCTGATGTACAGTTTTAAAATTAAGGCCTTAAAACCAAGCTATATTGACACTTTTTCAGGCTAGTAAAGGCATATTCTTCTCTTTTTCAGGCTACTCTAAAAAGGAATCCTGACGTTATTCCAGCTTATTCCAAGTCTGGAGGAGACATCACCTATCCAGTGTGTCTCTCAGGTAATTTCAGAGCATTCTGATGTATCAAGGCGCTATATTGACACTTTTTCAGGCTAGTAAAGGCATATTCTTCTCTTTTTCAGGCTACTCTAAAAAGGAATCCTGACGTTATTCCAGCTTCATTCCAAGTCTGGAGGAGACATCACCTATCCAGTGTGTCTCTCAGGTAATTTCAGAGCATTCTGATGTACGTTTTTAAATTAAGGCCTTAAAACCAAGGCTATATTGACACTTTTTCAGGCTAGTAAAGGCATATTCTTCTCTTTTTCAGGCTACTCTAAAAAGGAATCCTGACGTTATTCCAGCTTAATTCCAAGTCTGGAGGAGACATCACCTATCCAGTGTGTCTCTCAGGTAATTTCAGAGCATTCTGATGTACGGTTTTAAAATTAAGGCCTTAAAACCAAGGCTATATTGACACTTTTTCAGGCTAGTAAAGGCATATTCTTCTCTTTTTCAGGCTACTCTAAAAAGGAATCCTGACGTTATTCCAGCTTAATTCCAAGTCTGGAGGAGACATCACCTATCCAGTGTGTCTCTCAGGTAATTTCAGAGCATTCTGATGTACGGTTTTAAAATTAAGGCCTTAAAACCAAGGCTATATTGACACTTTTTCAGGCTAGTAAAGGCATATTCTTCTCTTTTTCAGGCTACTCTAAAAAGGAATCCTGACGTTATTCCAGCTTCATTCCAAGTCTGGAGGAGACATCACCTATCCAGTGTGTCTCTCAGGTAATTTCAGAGCATTCTGATGTACGGTTTTAAAATTAAGGCCTTAAAACCAAGGCTATATTGACACTTTTTCAGGCTAGTAAAGGCATATTCTTCTCTTTTTCAGGCTACTCTAAAAAGGAATCCTGACGTTATTCCAGCTTAATTCCAAGTCTGGAGGAGACATCACCTATCCAGTGTGTCTCTCAGGTAATTTCAGAGCATTCTGATGTACGGTTTTAAAATTAAGGCCTTAAAACCAAGGCTATATTGACACTTTTTCAGGCTAGTAAAGGCATATTCTTCTCTTTTTCAGGCTACTCTAAAAAGGAATCCTGACGTTATTCCAGCTTAATTCCAAGTCTGGAGGAGACATCACCTATCCAGTGTGTCTCTCAGGTAATTTCAGAGCATTCTGATGTACGGTTTAAAATTAAGGCCTTAAAACCAAGGCTATATTGACACTTTTTCAGGCTAGTAAAGGCATATTCTTCTCTTTTTCAGGCTACTCTAAAAAGGAATCCTGACGTTATTCCAGCTTATTCCAAGTCTGGAGGAGACATCACCTATCCAGTGTGTCTCTCAGGTAATTTCAGAGCATTCTGATGTACGGTTTTAAAATTAAGGCCTTAAAACCAAGGCTATATTGACACTTTTTCAGGCTAGTAAAGGCATATTCTTCTCTTTTTCAGGCTACTCTAAAAAGGAATCCTGACGTTATTCCAGCTTAATTCCAAGTCTGGAGGAGACATCACCTATCCAGTGTGTCTCTCAGGTAATTTCAGAGCATTCTGATGTACGGTTTTAAAATTAAGGCCTTAAAACCAAGGCTATATTGACACTTTTTCAGGCTAGTAAAGGCATATTCTTCTCTTTTTCAGGCTACTCTAAAAAGGAATCCTGACGTTATTCCAGCTTAATTCCAAGTCTGGAGGAGACATCACCTATCCAGTGTGTCTCTCAGGTAATTTCAGAGCATTCTGATGTACGGTTTTAAAATTAAGGCCTTAAAACCAAGGCTATATTGACACTTTTTCAGGCTAGTAAAGGCATATTCTTCTCTTTTTCAGGCTACTCTAAAAAGGAATCCTGACGTTATTCCAGCTTCATTCCAAGTCTGGAGGAGACATCACCTATCCAGTGTGTCTCTCAGGTAATTTCAGAGCATTCTGATGTACGGTTTTAAAATTAAGGCCTTAAAACCAAGGCTATATTGACACTTTTTCAGGCTAGTAAAGGCATATTCTTCTCTTTTTCAGGCTACTCTAAAAAGGAATCCTGACGTTATTCCAGCTTCATTCCAAGTCTGGAGGAGACATCACCTATCCAGTGTGTCTCTCAGGTAATTTCAGAGCATTCTGATGTACGGTTTTAAAATTAAGGCCTTAAAACCAAGGCTATATTGACACTTTTTCAGGCTAGTAAAGGCATATTCTTCTCTTTTTCAGGCTACTCTAAAAAGGAATCCTGACGTTATTCCAGCTTCATTCCAAGTCTGGAGGAGACATCACCTATCCAGTGTGTCTCTCAGGTAATTTCAGAGCATTCTGATGTACGGTTTTAAAATTAAGGCCTTAAAACCAAGGCTATATTGACACTTTTTCAGGCTAGTAAAGGCATATTCTTCTCTTTTTCAGGCTACTCTAAAAAGGAATCCTGACGTTATTCCAGCTTCATTCCAAGTCTGGAGGAGACATCACCTATCCAGTGTGTCTCTCAGGTAATTTCAGAGCATTCTGATGTACGGTTTTAAAATTAAGGCCTTAAAACCAAGGCTATATTGACACTTTTTCAGGCTAGTAAAGGCATATTCTTCTCTTTTTCAGGCTACTCTAAAAAGGAATCCTGACGTTATTCCAGCTTCATTCCAAGTCTGGAGGAGACATCACCTATCCAGTGTGTCTCTCAGGTAATTTCAGAGCATTCTGATGTACGTTTTAAAATTAAGGCCTTAAAACCAAGGCTATATTGACACTTTTTCAGGCTAGTAAAGGCATATTCTTCTCTTTTTCAGGCTACTCTAAAAAGGAATCCTGACGTTATTCCAGCTTAATTCCAAGTCTGGAGGAGACATCACCTATCCAGTGTGTCTCTCAGGTAATTTCAGAGCATTCTGATGTACGGTTTTTAAATTAAGGCCTTAAAACCAAGGCTATATTGACACTTTTTCATGCTGTTAAAGGCATATTCTTCTCTTTTTAAGGGTACTCTAAAAAGGAATCCTAACGTTATTCCAGCTTCATTCCAAGTCTGGAGGAGACATCACCTATCCAGTGTGTCTCTCAGGTAATTTCAGAGCATTCTGATGTACGGTTTTAAAATTAAGGCCTTAAAACCAAGGCTATATTGACACTTTTTCAGGCTAGTAAAGGCATATTCTTCTCTTTTTCAGGCTACTCTAAAAAGGAATCCTGACGTTATTCCAGCTTATTCCAAGTCTGGAGGAGACATCACCTATCCAGTGTGTCTCTCAGGTAATTTCAGAGCATTCTGATGTACGGTTTTAAAATTAAGGCCTTAAAACCAAGGCTATATTGACACTTTTTCAGGCTAGTAAAGGCATATTCTTCTCTTTTTCAGGCTACTCTAAAAAGGAATCCTGACGTTATTCCAGCTTAATTCCAAGTCTGGAGGAGACATCACCTATCCAGTGTGTCTCTCAGGTAATTTCAGAGCATTCTGATGTACGTTTTAAAATTAAGGCCTTAAAACCAAGGCTATATTGACACTTTTTCAGGCTAGTAAAGGCATATTCTTCTCTTTTTCAGGCTACTCTAAAAAGGAATCCTGACGTTATTCCAGCTTAATTCCAAGTCTGGAGGAGACATCACCTATCCAGTGTGTCTCTCAGGTAATTTCAGAGCATTCTGATGTACGGTTTTAAAATTAAGGCCTTAAAACCAAGGCTATATTGACACTTTTTCAGGCTAGTAAAGGCATATTCTTCTCTTTTTCAGGCTACTCTAAAAAGGAATCCTGACGTTATTCCAGCTTAATCCAAGTCTGGAGGAGACATCACCTATCCAGTGTGTCTCTCAGGTAATTTCAGAGCATTCTGATGTACGTTTTAAAATTAAGGCCTTAAAACCAAGGCTATATTGACACTTTTTCAGGCTAGTAAAGGCATATTCTTCTCTTTTTCAGGCTACTCTAAAAAGGAATCCTGACGTTATTCCAGCTTCATTCCAAGTCTGGAGGAGACATCACCTATCCAGTGTGTCTCTCAGGTAATTTCAGAGCATTCTGATGTACAGTTTTAAAATTAAGGCCTTAAAACCAAGGCTATATTGACACTTTTTCAGGCTAGTAAAGGCATATTCTTCTCTTTTTCAGGCTACTCTAAAAAGGAATCCTGACGTTATTCCAGCTTCATTCCAAGTCTGGAGGAGACATCACCTATCCAGTGTGTCTCTCAGGTAATTTCAGAGCATTCTGATGTACGGTTTTAAAATTAAGGCCTTAAAACCAAGGCTATATTGACACTTTTTCAGGCTAGTAAAGGCATATTCTTCTCTTTTTCAGGCTACTCTAAAAAGGAATCCTGACGTTATTCCAGCTTAATTCCAAGTCTGGAGGAGACATCACCTATCCAGTGTGTCTCTCAGGTAATTTCAGAGCATTCTGATGTACGTTTTAAAATTAAGGCCTTAAAACCAAGGCTATATTGACACTTTTTCAGGCTAGTAAAGGCATATTCTTCTCTTTTTCAGGCTACTCTAAAAAGGAATCCTGACGTTATTCCAGCTTAATTCCAAGTCTGGAGGAGACATCACCTATCCAGTGTGTCTCTCAGGTAATTTCAGAGCATTCTGATGTACGGTTTTAAAATTAAGGCCTTAAAACCAAGGCTATATTGACACTTTTTCAGGCTAGTAAAGGCATATTCTTCTCTTTTTCAGGCTACTCTAAAAAGGAATCCTGACGTTATTCCAGCTTCATTCCAAGTCTGGAGGAGACATCACCTATCCAGTGTGTCTCTCAGGTAATTTCAGAGCATTCTGATGTACGGTTTTAAAATTAAGGCCTTAAAACCAAGGCTATATTGACACTTTTTCAGGCTAGTAAAGGCATATTCTTCTCTTTTTCAGGCTACTCTAAAAAGGAATCCTGACGTTATTCCAGCTTCATTCCAAGTCTGGAGGAGACATCACCTATCCAGTGTGTCTCTCAGGTAATTTCAGAGCATTCTGATGTACGGTTTTAAAATTAAGGCCTTAAAACCAAGGCTATATTGACACTTTTTCAGGCTAGTAAAGGCATATTCTTCTCTTTTTCAGGCTACTCTAAAAAGGAATCCTGACGTTATTCCAGCTTATTCCAAGTCTGGAGGAGACATCACCTATCCAGTGTGTCTCTCAGGTAATTTCAGAGCATTCTGATGTACGGTTTTAAAATTAAGGCCTTAAAACCAAGGCTATATTGACACTTTTTCAGGCTAGTAAAGGCATATTCTTCTCTTTTTCAGGCTACTCTAAAAAGGAATCCTGACGTTATTCCAGCTTCATTCCAAGTCTGGAGGAGACATCACCTATCCAGTGTGTCTCTCAGGTAATTTCAGAGCATTCTGATGTACGGTTTTAAAATTAAGGCCTTAAAACCAAGGCTATATTGACACTTTTTCAGGCTAGTAAAGGCATATTCTTCTCTTTTTCAGGCTACTCTAAAAAGGAATCCTGACGTTATTCCAGCTTCATTCCAAGTCTGGAGGAGACATCACCTATCCAGTGTGTCTCTCAGGTAATTTCAGAGCATTCTGATGTACGGTTTTAAAATTAAGGCCTTAAAACCAAGGCTATATTGACACTTTTTCAGGCTAGTAAAGGCATATTCTTCTCTTTTTCAGGCTACTCTAAAAAGGAATCCTGACGTTATTCCAGCTTCATTCCAAGTCTGGAGGAGACATCACCTATCCAGTGTGTCTCTCAGGTAATTTCAGAGCATTCTGATGTACGGTTTTAAAATTAAGGCCTTAAAACCAAGGCTATATTGACACTTTTTCAGGCTAGTAAAGGCATATTCTTCTCTTTTTCAGGCTACTCTAAAAAGGAATCCTGACGTTATTCCAGCTTAATTCCAAGTCTGGAGGAGACATCACCTATCCAGTGTGTCTCTCAGGTAATTTCAGAGCATTCTGATGTACGGTTTTAAAATTAAGGCCTTAAAACCAAGGCTATATTGACACTTTTTCAGGCTAGTAAAGGCATATTCTTCTCTTTTTCAGGCTACTCTAAAAAGGAATCCTGACGTTATTCCAGCTTAATTCCAAGTCTGGAGGAGACATCACCTATCCAGTGTGTCTCTCAGGTAATTTCAGAGCATTCTGATGTACGGTTTTAAAATTAAGGCCTTAAAACCAAGGCTATATTGACACTTTTTCAGGCTAGTAAAGGCATATTCTTCTCTTTTTCAGGCTACTCTAAAAAGGAATCCTGACGTTATTCCAGCTTCATTCCAAGTCTGGAGGAGACATCACCTATCCAGTGTGTCTCTCAGGTAATTTCAGAGCATTCTGATGTACGGTTTTAAAATTAAGGCCTTAAAACCAAGGCTATATTGACACTTTTTCAGGCTAGTAAAGGCATATTCTTCTCTTTTTCAGGCTACTCTAAAAAGGAATCCTGACGTTATTCCAGCTTCATTCCAAGTCTGGAGGAGACATCACCTATCCAGTGTGTCTCTCAGGTAATTTCAGAGCATTCTGATGTACGGTTTTAAAATTAAGGCCTTAAAACCAAGGCTATATTGACACTTTTTCAGGCTAGTAAAGGCATATTCTTCTCTTTTTCAGGCTACTCTAAAAAGGAATCCTGACGTTATTCCAGCTTAATTCCAAGTCTGGAGGAGACATCACCTATCCAGTGTGTCTCTCAGGTAATTTCAGAGCATTCTGATGTACGGTTTTAAAATTAAGGCCTTAAAACCAAGGCTATATTGACACTTTTTCAGGCTAGTAAAGGCATATTCTTCTCTTTTTCAGGCTACTCTAAAAAGGAATCCTGACGTTATTCCAGCTTCATTCCAAGTCTGGAGGAGACATCACCTATCCAGTGTGTCTCTCAGTAATTTCAGAGCATTCTGATGTACGGTTTTAAAATTAAGGCCTTAAAACCAAGGCTATATTGACACTTTTTCAGGCTAGTAAAGGCATATTCTTCTCTTTTTCAGGCTACTCTAAAAAGGAATCCTGACGTTATTCCAGCTTAATTCCAAGTCTGGAGGAGACATCACCTATCCAGTGTGTCTCTCAGGTAATTTCAGAGCATTCTGATGTACGGTTTTAAAATTAAGGCCTTAAAACCAAGGCTATATTGACACTTTTTCAGGCTAGTAAAGGCATATTCTTCTCTTTTTCAGGCTACTCTAAAAAGGAATCCTGACGTTATTCCAGCTTAATTCCAAGTCTGGAGGAGACATCACCTATCCAGTGTGTCTCTCAGGTAATTTCAGAGCATTCTGATGTACGGTTTTAAAATTAAGGCCTTAAAACCAAGGCTATATTGACACTTTTTCAGGCTAGTAAAGGCATATTCTTCTCTTTTTCAGGCTACTCTAAAAAGGAATCCTGACGTTATTCCAGCTTAATTCCAAGTCTGGAGGAGACATCACCTATCCAGTGTGTCTCTCAGTAATTTCAGAGCATTCTGATGTACGGTTTTAAAATTAAGGCCTTAAAACCAAGGCTATATTGACACTTTTTCAGGCTAGTAAAGGCATATTCTTCTCTTTTTCAGGCTACTCTAAAAAGGAATCCTGACGTTATTCCAGCTTCATTCCAAGTCTGGAGGAGACATCACCTATCCAGTGTGTCTCTCAGGTAATTTCAGAGCATTCTGATGTACGGTTTTAAAATTAAGGCCTTAAAACCAAGGCTATATTGACACTTTTTCAGGCTAGTAAAGGCATATTCTTCTCTTTTTCAGGCTACTCTAAAAAGGAATCCTGACGTTATTCCAGCTTAATTCCAAGTCTGGAGGAGACATCACCTATCCAGTGTGTCTCTCAGGTAATTTCAGAGCATTCTGATGTACGGTTTTAAAATTAAGGCCTTAAAACCAAGGCTATATTGACACTTTTTCAGGCTAGTAAAGGCATATTCTTCTCTTTTTCAGGCTACTCTAAAAAGGAATCCTGACGTTATTCCAGCTTCATTCCAAGTCTGGAGGAGACATCACCTATCCAGTGTGTCTCTCAGGTAATTTCAGAGCATTCTGATGTACGTTTTAAAATTAAGGCCTTAAAACCAAGGCTATATTGACACTTTTTCAGGCTAGTAAAGGCATATTCTTCTCTTTTTCAGGCTACTCTAAAAAGGAATCCTGACGTTATTCCAGCTTCATTCCAAGTCTGGAGGAGACATCACCTATCCAGTGTGTCTCTCAGGTAATTTCAGAGCATTCTGATGTACGGTTTTAAAATTAAGGCCTTAAAACCAAGGCTATATTGACACTTTTTCAGGCTAGTAAAGGCATATTCTTCTCTTTTTCAGGCTACTCTAAAAAGGAATCCTGACGTTATTCCAGCTTAATTCCAAGTCTGGAGGAGACATCACCTATCCAGTGTGTCTCTCAGGTAATTTCAGAGCATTCTGATGTACGGTTTTAAAATTAAGGCCTTAAAACCAAGGCTATATTGACACTTTTTCAGGCTAGTAAAGGCATATTCTTCTCTTTTTCAGGCTACTCTAAAAAGGAATCCTGACGTTATTCCAGCTTAATTCCAAGTCTGGAGGAGACATCACCTATCCAGTGTGTCTCTCAGGTAATTTCAGAGCATTCTGATGTACGGTTTTAAAATTAAGGCCTTAAAACCAAGGCTATATTGACACTTTTTCAGGCTAGTAAAGGCATATTCTTCTCTTTTTCAGGCTACTCTAAAAAGGAATCCTGACGTTATTCCAGCTTAATTCCAAGTCTGGAGGAGACATCACCTATCCAGTGTGTCTCTCAGGTAATTTCAGAGCATTCTGATGTACGGTTTTAAAATTAAGGCCTTAAAACCAAGGCTATATTGACACTTTTTCAGGCTAGTAAAGGCATATTCTTCTCTTTTTCAGGCTACTCTAAAAAGGAATCCTGACGTTATTCCAGCTTAATTCCAAGTCTGGAGGAGACATCACCTATCCAGTGTGTCTCTCAGGTAATTTCAGAGCATTCTGATGTACGGTTTTAAAATTAAGGCCTTAAAACCAAGGCTATATTGACACTTTTTCAGGCTAGTAAAGGCATATTCTTCTCTTTTTCAGGCTACTCTAAAAAGGAATCCTGACGTTATTCCAGCTTCATTCCAAGTCTGGAGGAGACATCACCTATCCAGTGTGTCTCTCAGGTAATTTCAGAGCATTCTGATGTACGGTTTTAAAATTAAGGCCTTAAAACCAAGGCTATATTGACACTTTTTCAGGCTAGTAAAGGCATATTCTTCTCTTTTTCAGGCTACTCTAAAAAGGAATCCTGACGTTATTCCAGCTTCATTCCAAGTCTGGAGGAGACATCACCTATCCAGTGTGTCTCTCAGGTAATTTCAGAGCATTCTGATGTACGGTTTTAAAATTAAGGCCTTAAAACCAAGGCTATATTGACACTTTTTCAGGCTAGTAAAGGCATATTCTTCTCTTTTTCAGGCTACTCTAAAAAGGAATCCTGACGTTATTCCAGCTTCATTCCAAGTCTGGAGGAGACATCACCTATCCAGTGTGTCTCTCAGGTAATTTCAGAGCATTCTGATGTACGGTTTTAAAATTAAGGCCTTAAAACCAAGGCTATATTGACACTTTTTCAGGCTAGTAAAGGCATATTCTTCTCTTTTTCAGGCTACTCTAAAAAGGAATCCTGACGTTATTCCAGCTTAATTCCAAGTCTGGAGGAGACATCACCTATCCAGTGTGTCTCTCAGTAATTTCAGAGCATTCTGATGTACGTTTTAAAATTAAGGCCTTAAAACCAAGGCTATATTGACACTTTTTCAGGCTAGTAAAGGCATATTCTTCTCTTTTTCAGGCTACTCTAAAAAGGAATCCTGACGTTATTCCAGCTTCATTCCAAGTCTGGAGGAGACATCACCTATCCAGTGTGTCTCTCAGGTAATTTCAGAGCATTCTGATGTACGGTTTTAAAATTAAGGCCTTAAAACCAAGGCTATATTGACACTTTTTCAGGCTAGTAAAGGCATATTCTTCTCTTTTTCAGGCTACTCTAAAAAGGAATCCTGACGTTATTCCAGCTTAATTCCAAGTCTGGAGGAGACATCACCTATCCAGTGTGTCTCTCAGTAATTTCAGAGCATTCTGATGTACGGTTTTAAAATTAAGGCCTTAAAACCAAGGCTATATTGACACTTTTTCAGGCTAGTAAAGGCATATTCTTCTCTTTTTCAGGCTACTCTAAAAAGGAATCCTGACGTTATTCCAGCTTCATTCCAAGTCTGGAGGAGACATCACCTATCCAGTGTGTCTCTCACGTAATTTCAGAGCATTCTGATGTACGGTTTAAAATTAAGGCCTTAAAACCAAGGCTATATTGACACTTTTTCAGGCTAGTAAAGGCATATTCTTCTCTTTTTCAGGCTACTCTAAAAAGGAATCCTGACGTTATTCCAGCTTAATTCCAAGTCTGGAGGAGACATCACCTATCCAGTGTGTCTCTCAGGTAATTTCAGAGCATTCTGATGTACGGTTTTAAAATTAAGGCCTTAAAACCAAGGCTATATTGACACTTTTTCAGGCTAGTAAAGGCATATTCTTCTCTTTTTCAGGCTACTCTAAAAAGGAATCCTGACGTTATTCCAGCTTAATTCCAAGTCTGGAGGAGACATCACCTATCCAGTGTGTCTCTCAGGTAATTTCAGAGCATTCTGATGTACGGTTTTAAAATTAAGGCCTTAAAACCAAGGCTATATTGACACTTTTTCAGGCTAGTAAAGGCATATTCTTCTCTTTTTCAGGCTACTCTAAAAAGGAATCCTGACGTTATTCCAGCTTAATTCCAAGTCTGGAGGAGACATCACCTATCCAGTGTGTCTCTCAGGTAATTTCAGAGCATTCTGATGTACGGTTTTAAAATTAAGGCCTTAAAACCAAGGCTATATTGACACTTTTTCAGGCTAGTAAAGGCATATTCTTCTCTTTTTCAGGCTACTCTAAAAAGGAATCCTGACGTTATTCCAGCTTAATTCCAAGTCTGGAGGAGACATCACCTATCCAGTGTGTCTCTCAGGTAATTTCAGAGCATTCTGATGTACGGTTTTAAAATTAAGGCCTTAAAACCAAGGCTATATTGACACTTTTTCAGGCTAGTAAAGGCATATTCTTCTCTTTTTCAGGCTACTCTAAAAAGGAATCCTGACGTTATTCCAGCTTAATTCCAAGTCTGGAGGAGACATCACCTATCCAGTGTGTCTCTCAGGTAATTTCAGAGCATTCTGATGTACGTTTTAAAATTAAGGCCTTAAAACCAAGGCTATATTGACACTTTTTCAGGCTAGTAAAGGCATATTCTTCTCTTTTTCAGGCTACTCTAAAAAGGAATCCTGACGTTATTCCAGCTTAATTCCAAGTCTGGAGGAGACATCACCTATCCAGTGTGTCTCTCACATAATTTCAGAGCATTCTGATGTACGGTTTTAAAATTAAGGCCTTAAAACCAAGGCTATATTGACACTTTTTCAGGCTAGTAAAGGCATATTCTTCTCTTTTTCAGGCTACTCTAAAAAGGAATCCTGACGTTATTCCAGCTTAATTCCAAGTCTGGAGGAGACATCACCTATCCAGTGTGTCTCTCAGGTAATTTCAGAGCATTCTGATGTACAGTTTTAAAATTAAGGCCTTAAAACCAAGGCTATATTGACACTTTTTCAGGCTAGTAAAGGCATATTCTTCTCTTTTTCAGGCTACTCTAAAAAGGAATCCTGACGTTATTCCAGCTTCATTCCAAGTCTGGAGGAGACATCACCTATCCAGTGTGTCTCTCAGGTAATTTCAGAGCATTCTGATGTACGGTTTTAAAATTAAGGCCTTAAAACCAAGGCTATATTGACACTTTTTCAGGCTAGTAAAGGCATATTCTTCTCTTTTTCAGGCTACTCTAAAAAGGAATCCTGACGTTATTCCAGCTTCATTCCAAGTCTGGAGGAGACATCACCTATCCAGTGTGTCTCTCAGGTAATTTCAGAGCATTCTGATGTACGGTTTTAAAATTAAGGCCTTAAAACCAAGGCTATATTGACACTTTTTCAGGCTAGTAAAGGCATATTCTTCTCTTTTTCAGGCTACTCTAAAAAGGAATCCTGACGTTATTCCAGCTTCATTCCAAGTCTGGAGGAGACATCACCTATCCAGTGTGTCTCTCACGTAATTTCAGAGCATTCTGATGTACGGTTTTAAAATTAAGGCCTTAAAACCAAGGCTATATTGACACTTTTTCAGGCTAGTAAAGGCATATTCTTCTCTTTTTCAGGCTACTCTAAAAAGGAATCCTGACGTTATTCCAGCTTAATTCCAAGTCTGGAGGAGACATCACCTATCCAGTGTGTCTCTCAGGTAATTTCAGAGCATTCTGATGTACGGTTTTAAAATTAAGGCCTTAAAACCAAGGCTATATTGACACTTTTTCAGGCTAGTAAAGGCATATTCTTCTCTTTTTCAGGCTACTCTAAAAAGGAATCCTGACGTTATTCCAGCTTAATTCCAAGTCTGGAGGACATCACCTATCCAGTGTGTCTCTCAGTAATTTCAGAGCATTCTGATGTACGGTTTTAAAATTAAGGCCTTAAAACCAAGGCTATATTGACACTTTTTCAGGCTAGTAAAGGCATATTCTTCTCTTTTTCAGGCTACTCTAAAAAGGAATCCTGACGTTATTCCAGCTTAATTCCAAGTCTGGAGGAGACATCACCTATCCAGTGTGTCTCTCACGTAATTTCAGAGCATTCTGATGTACGGTTTTAAAATTAAGGCCTTAAAACCAAGGCTATATTGACACTTTTTCAGGCTAGTAAAGGCATATTCTTCTCTTTTTCAGGCTACTCTAAAAAGGAATCCTGACGTTATTCCAGCTTCATTCCAAGTCTGGGGAGACATCACCTATCCAGTGTGTCTCTCACGTAATTTCAGAGCATTCTGATGTACGGTTTTAAAATTAAGGCCTTAAAACCAAGGCTATATTGACACTTTTTCAGGCTAGTAAAGGCATATTCTTCTCTTTTTCAGGCTACTCTAAAAAGGAATCCTGACGTTATTCCAGCTTCATTCCAAGTCTGGAGGAGACATCACCTATCCAGTGTGTCTCTCAGTAATTTCAGAGCATTCTGATGTACGGTTTTAAAATTAAGGCCTTAAAACCAAGGCTATATTGACACTTTTTCAGGCTAGTAAAGGCATATTCTTCTCTTTTTCAGGCTACTCTAAATAGGAATCCTGACGTTATTCCAGCTTAATTCCAAGTCTGGAGGAGACATCACCTATCCAGTGTTTCTCTCAGGTAATTTCAGAGCATTCCTATGTACGGTTTTAAAATTAAGGCCTTAAAACCAAGGCTATATTGACACTTTTTCAGGCTAGTAAAGGCATATTCTTCTCTTTTTCAGGCTACTCTAAATAGGAATCCTGACGTTATTCCAGTTTAATTCCAAGTCTGGAGGAGACATCACCTATCCAGTGTTTCTCTCAGTTAATTTCAGAGCATTCTGATGTACGGTTTTAAAATTAAGGCCTTAAAACCAAGGCTATATTGACACTTTTTCAGGCTAGTAAAGGCATATTCTTCTCTTTTTCAGGCTACTCTAAATAGGAATCCTGACGTTATTCCAGCTTAATTCCAAGTCTGGAGGAGACATCACCTATCCAGTGTGTCTCTCACTTAATTTCAGAGCATTCTGATGTACGGTTTTAAAATTAAGGCCTTAAAACCAAGGCTATATTGACACTTTTTCAGGCTAGTAAAGGCATATTCTTCTCTTTTTCAGGCTACTCTAAATAGGAATCCTGACGTTATTCCAGCTTAATTCCAAGTCTGGAGGAGACATCACCTATCCAGTGTGTCTCTCACTTAATTTCAGAGCATTCTGATGTACGGTTTTAAAATTAAGGCCTTAAAACCAAGGCTATATTGACACTTTTTCAGGCTAGTAAAGGCATATTCTTCTCTTTTTCAGGCTACTCTAAAAAGGAATCCTGACGTTATTCCAGCTTCATTCCAAGTCTGGAGGAGACATCACCTATCCAGTGTGTCTCTCACGTAATTTCAGAGCATTCTGATGTACGGTTTTAAAATTAAGGCCTTAAAACCAAGGCTATATTGACACTTTTTCAGGCTAGTAAAGGCATATTCTTCTCTTTTTCAGGCTACTCTAAAAAGGAATCCTGACGTTATTCCAGCTTCATTCCAAGTCTGGAGGAGACATCACCTATCCACTGTGTCTCTCAGGTAATTTCAGAGCATTCTGATGTACGGTATTAAAATTAAGGCCTTAAAACCAAGGCTATATTGACACTTTTTCAGGCTAGTAAAGGCATATTCTTCTCTTTTTCAGGCTACTCTAAAAAGGAATCCTGACGTTATTCCAGCTTAATTCCAAGTCTGGGGTAGACATCACCTATCCAGTGTGTCTCTCACGTAATTTCAGAGCATTCTGATGTATGGTTTTAAAATTAAGGCCTTAAAACCAAGGCTATATTTACACTTTTTCAGGCTAGTAAAGGCATATTCTTCTCTTTTTCAAGCTACTCTAAAAAGGAATCCTGACGTTATGCCAGCTTAATTCCAAGTCTGGAGGAGTCATCACCTATCCAGTGTGTCTCTCAGGTAATTTCAGAGCATTCTGATGTACGGTTTTAAAATTAAGGCCTTAAAACCAAGGCTATATTGACACTTTTTCAGGCTAGTAAAGGCATATTCTTCTCTTTTTCAGGCTACTCTAAAAAGGAATCCTGACGTTATTCCAGCTTAATTCCAAGTCTGGAGGAGACATCACCTATCCAGTGTGTCTCTCAGGTAATTTCAGAGCATTCTGATGTACGGTTTTAAAATTAAGGCCTTAAAACCAAGGCTATATTGACACTTTTTCAGGCTAGTAAAGGCATATTCTTCTCTTTTTCAGGCTACTCTAAAAGGAATCCTGACGTTATTCCAGCTTATTCCAAGTCTGGAGGAGACATCACCTATCCAGTGTGTCTCTCACGTAATTTCAGAGCATTCTGATGTACGGTTTTAAAATTAAGGCCTTAAAACCAAGGCTATATTGACACTTTTTCAGGCTAGTAAAGGCATATTCTTCTCTTTTTCAGGCTACTCTAAAAAGGAATCCTGACGTTATTCCAGTTTATTCCCAAGTCTGGAGGAGACATCTCCTACCCAAAAAATTAAGGCCTTAAAACCAAGGCTACCTTAGCACTTTTTCAGGCTAGTAAAGGCATATTCTTCTCTTTTTCAGGCTACTCTAAAAAGGAATCCTGACGTTATTCCAGCTTAATTCCAAGTCTGGAGGAGACATCACCTATCCAGTGTGTCTCTCACGTAATTTCAGAGCATTCTGATGTATGGTTTTAAAATTAAGGCCTTAAAACCAAGGCTATATTGACACTTTTTCAGGCTAGTAAAGGCATATTCTTCTCTTTTTCAGGCTACTCTAAAAAGGAATCCTGACGTTATTCCAGCTTAATTCCAAGTCTGGAGGAGACATCACCTATCCAGTGTGTCTCTCACGTAATTTCAGAGCATTCTGATGTATGGTTTTAAAATTAAGGCCTTAAAACCAAGGCTATATTGACACTTTTTCAGGCTAGTAAAGGCATATTCTTCTCTTTTTCAGGCTACTCTAAAAAGGAATCCTGACGTTATTCCAGCTTAATTCCAAGTCTGGAGGAGACATCACCTATCCAGTGTGTCTCTCAGGTAATTTCAGAGCATTCTGATGTATGGTTTTAAAATTAAGGCCTTAAAACCAAGGCTATATTGACACTTTTTCAGGCTAGTAAAGGCATATTCTTCTCTTTTTCAGGCTACTCTAAAAAGGAATCCTGACGTTATTCCAGCTTAATTCCAAGTCTGGAGGAGACATCACCTATCCACTGTGTCTCTCAGGTAATTTCAGAGCATTCTGATGTACGGTTTTAAAATTAAGGCCTTAAAACCAAGGCTATATTGACACTTTTTCAGGCTAGTAAAGGCATATTCTTTTCTTTTTCAGGCTACTCTAAAAAGGAATCCTGACGTTATTCCAGTTTATTCCCAAGTCTGGGGTAGACATCACCTATCCAGTGTTGCTGTCACGTAATTTCAGAGCATTCTGATGTATGGTTTTAAAATTAAGGCCTTAAAACCAAGGCTATATTGACACTTTTTCAGGCTAGTAAAGGCATATTCTTCTCTTTTTCAGGCTACTCTAAAAAGGAATCCTGACGTTATTCCAGCTTCATTCCAAGTCTGGAGGAGACATCACCTATCCAGTGTGTCTCTCAGGTAATTTCAGAGCATTCTGATGTACGGTTTTAAAATTAAGGCCTTAAAACCAAGGCTATATTGACACTTTTTCAGGCTAGTAAAGGCATATTCTTCTCTTTTTCAGGCTACTCTAAAAAGGAATCCTGACGTTATTCCAGCTTCATTCCAAGTCTGGAGGAGACATCACCCCAGTTTAAATTAAGGCTTAAAACCAAGGCTATATTGACACTTTTTCAGGCTAGTAAAGGCATATTCTTCTCTTTTTCAGGCTACTCTAAAAAGGAATCCTGACGTTATTCCAGCTTAATTCCAAGTCTGGGGTAGACATCACCTATCCAGTGTGTCTCTCACGTAATTTCAGAGCATTCTGATGTATGGTTTTAAAAGAAGGCCTTAAAACCAAGGCTATATTGACACTTTTTCAGGCTAGTAAAGGCATATTCTTCTCTTTTCAGGCTACTCTAAAAAGGAATCCTGACGTTATTCCAGCTTATTCCAAGTCTGAGGAGACATCACCTATCCAGTGTGTCTCTCACGTAATTTCAGAGCATTCTGATGTACGGTTTTAAAATTAAGGCCTTAAACCAAGGCTATATTGACACTTTTTCAGGCTAGTAAAGGCATATTCTTCTCTTTTTCAGGCTACTCTAAAAAGGAATCCTGACGTTATTCCAGCTTAATTCCAAGTCTGGGGAGACATCACCTATCCAGTGTGTCTCTCACGTAATTTCAGAGCATTCTGATGTATGGTTTTAAAATTAAGGCCTTAAAACCAAGGCTATATTGACACTTTTTTAGGCTAGTAAAGGCATATTCTTCTCTTTTTCAGGCTACTCTAAAAAGGAATCCTGACGTTATTCCAGCTTACTTCCAAGTCTGGAGGAGACATCACCTATCCAGTGTGTCTCTCACGTAATTTCAGAGCATTCTGATGTATGGTTTTAAAAGCAAGGCCTTAAAACCAAGGCTATATTGACACTTTTTCAGGCTAGTAAAGGCATATTCTTCTCTTTTTCAGGCTACTCTAAAAAGGAATCCTGACGTTATTCCAGCTTAATTCCAAGTCTGGGGAGACATCACCTATCCAGTGTCTCTCACGTAATTTCAGAGCATTCTGATGTACGGTTTTAAAATTAAGGCCTTAAAACCAAGGCTATATTGACACTTTTTCAGGCTAGTAAAGGCATATTCTTCTCTTTTCAGGCTACTCTAAAAGGAATCCTGACGTTATTCCAGCTTAATTCCAAGTCTGGAGGAGACATCACCTATCCAGTGTGTCTCTCAGTAATTTCAGAGCATTCTGATGTATGGTTTTAAAATAAGGCCTTAAAACCAAGGCTATATTGACACTTTTTCAGGCTAGTAAAGGCATATTCTTCTCTTTTTCAGGCTACTCTAAAAAGGAATCCTGACGTTATTCCAGCTTAATTCCAAGTCTGGAGGAGACATCACCTATCCAGTGTTTCTCTCACGTAATTTCAGAGCATTCTGATGTATGGTTTTAAAATTAAGGCCTTAAAACCAAGGCTATATTGACACTTTTTCAGGCTAGTAAAGGCATATTCTTCTCTTTTTCAGGCTACTCTAAAAAGGAATCCTGACGTTATTCCAGTTTAATCCAAAGTCTGGAGGAGACATCACCTATCCACTGTGTCTCTCAGGTAATTTCAGAGCATTCTGATGTACGGTATTAAAATTAAGGCCTTAAAACCAAGGCTACCTTGGCACTTTTTTAGGCTAGTAAAGGCATATTCTTCTCTTTTTCAGGCTACTCTAAAAAGGAATCCTGACGTTATTCCTGCTTAATTCCAAGTCTGGGGTAGACATCACCTATCCAGTGTGTCTCTCACATAATTTCAGAGCATTCTGATGTATGGTTTTAAAATTAAGGCCTTAAAACCAAGGCTATATTGACACTTTTTCAGGCTAGTAAAGGCATATTCTTCTCTTTTTCAGGCTACTCTAAAAAGGAATCCTGACGTTATTCCAGTTTAATCCAAGTCTGAGGAGACATCACCTATCCAGTGTGTCTCTCACGTAATTTCAGAGCATTCTGATGTATGGTTTTAAAATTAAGGCCTTAAACCAAGGCTATATTGACACTTTTTCAGGCTAGTAAAGGCATATTCTTCTCTTTTTCAGGCTACTCTAAAAAGGAATCCTGACGTTATTCCAGTTTAATTCCAAGTCTGGGGAGACATCACCTATCCAGTGTGTCTCTCACGTAATTTCAGAGCATTCTGATGTATGGTTTTAAAATTAAGGCCTTAAAACCAAGGCTATATTGACACTTTTTCAGGCTAGTAAAGGCATATTCTTCTCTTTTTCAGGCTACTCTAAAAAGGAATCCTGACGTTATTCCAGCTTAATTCCAAGTCTGGGGAGACATCACCTATCCAGTGTGTCTCTCACGTAATTTCAGAGCATTCTGATGTATGGTTTTAAAAGCAAGGCCTTAAAACCAAGGCTATATTGACACTTTTTCAGGCTAGTAAAGGCATATTCTTCTCTTTTTCAGGCTACTCTAAAAAGGAATCCTGACGTTATTCCAGCTTCATTCCAAGTCTGGAGGAGACATCACCTATCCAGTGTACGTAATTTCAGAGCATTCTGATGTATTTTAAAAGGCCTTAAACCAAGGCTATATTGACACTTTTTCAGGCTAGTAAAGGCATATTCTTCTCTTTTTAAGGCTACTCTAAAAGGAATCCTGACGTTATTCCAGTTTAATTCCAAGTCTGGGGAGACATCACCTATCCAGTGTGTCTCACGTAATTTCAGAGCATTCTGATGTATGGTTTTAAAATTAAGGCCTTAAAACCAAGGCTATATTGACACTTTTTCAGGCTAGTAAAGGCATATTCTTCTCTTTTTCAGGCTACTCTAAAAAGGAATCCTGACGTTATTCCAGCTTCATTCCAAGTCTGGAGGGTAGACATCACCTATCCAGTGTTTCTCACGTAATTTCAGAGCATTCTGATGTATGGTTTTAAAATTAAGGCCTTAAAACCAAGGCTATATTGACACTTTTTCAGGCTAGTAAAGGCATATTCTTCTCTTTTTCAGGCTACTCTAAAAAGGAATCCTGACGTTATTCCAGCTTAATTCCAAGTCTGGGGAGACATCACCTATCCAGTGTGTCTCTCACGTAATTTCAGAGCATTCTGATGTATGGTTTTAAAATAAGGCCTTAAAACCAAGGCTATATTGACACTTTTTCAGGCTAGTAAAGGCATATTCTTCTCTTTTTCAGGCTACTCTAAAAGGAATCCTGACGTTATTCCAGCTTAATTCCAAGTCTGGAGGAGACATCACCTATCCAGTGTGTCTCTCACGTAATTTCAGAGCATTCTGATGTATGGTTTTAAAATTAAGGCCTTAAAACCAAGGCTATATTGACACTTTTCAGGCTAGTAAAGGCATATTCTTCTCTTTTCAGGCTACTCTAAAAAGGAATCCTGACGTTATTCCAGCTTAATTCCAAGTCTGGGGAGACATCACCTATCCAGTGTGTCTCTCACGTAATTTCAGAGCATTCTGATGTATGGTTTTAAAATTAAGGCCTTAAAACCAAGGCTATATTGACACTTTTTCAGGCTAGTAAAGGCATATTCTTCTCTTTTTCAGGCTACTCTAAAAAGGAATCCTGACGTTATTCCAGCTTAATTCCAAGTCTGGAGGAGACATCACCTATCCAGTGTGTCTCTCACGTAATTTCAGAGCATTCTGATGTATGGTTTTAAAATTAAGGCCTTAAAACAAGGCTATATTGACACTTTTTCAGGCTAGTAAAGGCATATTCTTCTCTTTTTCAGGCTACTCTAAAAAGGAATCCTGACGTTATTCCAGCTTAATTCCAAGTCTGGGGAGACATCACCTATCCAGTGTGCTCTCACGTAATTTCAGAGCATTCTGATGTATGGTTTAAAATTAAGGCCTTAAAACCAAGGCTATATTGACACTTTTTCAGGCTAGTAAAGGCATATTCTTCTCTTTTTCAGGCTACTCTAAAAAGGAATCCTGACGTTATTCCAGCTTAATTCCAAGTCTGGGGAGACATCACCTATCCAGTGTTTCTCTCACGTAATTTCAGAGCATTCTGATGTATGGTTTTAAAATTAAGGCCTTAAAACCAAGGCTATATTGACACTTTTTCAGGCTAGTAAAGGCATATTCTTCTTTTTTCAGGCTACTCTAAAAAGGAATCCTGACGTTATTCCAGCTTAATTCCAAGTCTGGAGGTAGACATCACCTATCCAGTGTGTCTCTCACGTAATTTCAGAGCATTCTGATGTATGGTTTTAAAAGCAAGGCCTTAAAACCAAGGCTATATTGACACTTTTCAGGCTAGTAAAGGCATATTCTTCTCTTTTTCAGGCTACTCTAAAAAGGAATCCTGACGTTATTCCAGCTTAATTCCAAGTCTGGAGGAGACATCACCTATCCAGTGTGTCTCTCACGTAATTTCAGAGCATTCTGATGTACGGTTTTAAAATTAAGGCCTTAAACCAAGGCTATATTGACACTTTTTCAGGCTAGTAAAGGCATATTCTTCCCTTTTCAGGCTACTCTAAAAAGGAATCCTGACGTTATTCCAGCTTAATTCCAAGTCTGGGGTAGACATCACCTATCCAGTGTGTCTCTCACGTAATTTCAGAGCATTCTGATGTACGGTTTTAAAATTAAGGCCTTAAAACCAAGGCTATATTGACACTTTTTCAGGCTAGTAAAGGCATATTCTTCTCTTTTTCAGGCTACTCTAAAAAGGAATCCTGACGTTATTCCAGCTTAATCCAAGTCTGGAGGAGACATCACCTATCCAGTGTGTCTCTCAGTAATTTCAGAGCATTCTGATGTATGGTTTTAAAATTAAGGCCTTAAAACCAAGGCTATATTGACACTTTTTTAGGCTAGTAAAGGCATATTCTTCTCTTTTCAGGCTACTCTAAAAAGGAATCCTGACGTTATTCCAGCTTAATTCCAAGTCTGGAGGAGACATCACCTATCCAGTGTGTCTCTCACGTAATTTCAGAGCATTCTGATGTATGGTTTTAAAATTAAGGCCTTAAAACCAAGGCTATATTGACACTTTTTCAGGCTAGTAAAGGCATATTCTTCTCTTTTTCAGGCTACTCTAAAAAGGAATCCTGACGTTATTCCAGCTTAATTCCAAGTCTGGAGGAGACATCACCTATCCAGTGTGTCTCTCACGTAATTTCAGAGCATTCTGATGTACGGTTTTAAAATTAAGGCCTTAAAACCAAGGCTATATTGACACTTTTTCAGGCTAGTAAAGGCATATTCTTCTCTTTTTCAGGCTACTCTAAAAAGGAATCCTGACGTTATTCCAGTTTAATTCCAAGTCTGGGGAGACATCACCTATCCAGTGTGTCTCTCACGTAATTTCAGAGCATTCTGATGTATGGTTTTAAAAGCAAGGCCTTAAAACCAAGGCTATATTGACACTTTTTCAGGCTAGTAAAGGCATATTCTTCCCTTTTTAAAGCTACTCTAAAAAGGAATCCTAACGTTATTCCAGCTTAATTCCAAGTCTGGGGTAGACATCACCTATCCAGTGTGTCTCTCACGTAATTTCAGAGCATTCTGATGTATGGTTTTAAAATTAAGGCCTTAAAACCAAGGCTACCTTGGCACTTTTTTTTGGCTAGTAAAGGCATATTCTTCTCTTTTTCAGGCTACTCTAAAAAGGAATCCTGACGTTATTCCAGCTTAATTCCAAGTCTGGGGTAGACATCACCTATCCAGTGTGTCTCTCACGTAATTTCAGAGCATTCTGATGTATGGTTTTAAAATTAAGGCCTTAAAACCAAGGCTATATTGACACTTTTTCAGGCTAGTAAAGGCATATTCTTCCCTTTTTAAAGCTACTCTAAAAAGGAATCCTAACGTTATTCCAGCTTAATTCCAAGTCTGGGAGACATCACCTATCCAGTGTTTCTCTCACGTAATTTCAGAGCATTCTGATATGGTTTTAAAATTAAGGCCTTAAAACCAAGGCTATATTGACACTTTTTCAGGCTAGTAAAGGCATATTCTTCCCTTTTAAGGCTACTCTAAAAAGGAATCCTGACGTTATTCCAGCTTAATCCAAGTCTGGGGAGACATCACCTATCCAGTGTGTCTCTCACGTAATTTCAGAGCATTCTGATGTATGGTTTTAAAATTAAGGCCTTAAACCAAGGCTATATTGACACTTTTTTCAGGCTAGTAAAGGCATATTCTTCTCTTTTTCAGGCTACTCTAAAAAGGAATCCTGACGTTATTCCAGCTTAATTCCAAGTCTGGGGAGACATCACCTATCCAGTGTGTCTCTCACGTAATTTCAGAGCATTCTGATGTATGGTTTAAAATAAGGCCTTAAAACCAAGGCTATATTGACACTTTTTCAGGCTAGTAAAGGCATATTCTTCTCTTTTTCAAGCTACTCTAAAAAGGAATCCTGACGTTATTCCATTTTCATTCCAAGTCTGAAGGAGACATCACCTATCCAGTGTTGCTCTTACGTAATTTCAGAGCATTCTGATGTATGGTTTTAAAAGCAAGGCCTTAAAACCAAGGCTATATTGACACTTTTTCAGGCTAGTAAAGGCATATTCTTCCCTTTTTAAAGCTACTCTAAAAAGGAATCCTGACGTTATTCCAGCTTAATTCCAAGTCTGAGGAGACATCACCTATCCAGTGTTTCTCTCACGTAATTTCAGAGCATTCTGATGTATGGTTTTAAAATTAAGGCCTTAAAACCAAGGCTATATTGACACTTTTTCAGGCTAGTAAAGGCATATTCTTCTCTTTTTCAGGCTACTCTAAAAAGGAATCCTGACGTTATTCCAGCTTAATTCCAAGTCTGGGGTAGACATCACCTATCCAGTGTGTCTCTCACGTAATTTCAGAGCATTCTGATGTATGGTTTTAAAATTAAGGCCTTAAAACCAAGGCTATATTGACACTTTTTCAGGCTAGTAAAGGCATATTCTTCCCTTTTTAAAGCTACTCTAAAAAGGAATCCTAACGTTATTCCAGCTTAATTCCAAGTCTGGAGGAGACATCACCTATCCAGTGTTTCTCTCACGTAATTTCAGAGCATTCTGATGTATGGTTTTAAAATTAAGGCCTTAAAACCAAGGCTACCTTGGCACTTTTTTGGCTAGTAAAGGCATATTCTTCTCTTTTTCAGGCTACTCTAAAAAGGAATCCTGACGTTATTCCCTTTTTAATTCCAAGTCTGGGGTAGACATCACCTATCCAGTGTGTCTCTCACGTAATTTCAGAGCATTCTGATGTATGGTTTTAAAATAAGGCCTTAAAACCAAGGCTATATTGACACTTTTTTGGCTAGTAAAGGCTTATTCTTCCCTTTTTAAAGCTACTCTAAAAAGGAATCCTAACGTTATTCCAGCTTACTTCCAAGTCTGGAGGAGACATCACCTATCCAGTGTGTCTCTCACGTAATTTCAGAGCATTCTGATGTATGGTTTTAAAAGCAAGGCCTTAAAACCAAGGCTATATTGACACTTTTTCAGGCTAGTAAAGGCATATTCTTCTCTTTTTCAGGCTACTCTAAAAAGGAATCCTGACGTTATTCCAGCTTACTTCCAAGTCTGGAGGAGACATCACATGTCCAGTGTGTCTCTCACGTAATTTCAGAGCATTCTGATGTATGGTTTTAAAAGCAAGGCCTTAAAAACAAGGCTATATTGACACTTTTTCAGGCTAGTAAAGGCATATTCTTCCCTTTTTAAAGCTACTCTAAAAAGGAATCCTAACGTTATTCCAGCTTAATTCCAAGTCTGGGGTAGACATCACCTATCCAGTGTTTCTCTCAGGTAATTTCAGAGCATTCTGATGTATGGTTTTAAAATTAAGGCCTTAAAACCAAGGCTATATTGACACTTTTTGGCTAGTAAAGGCATATTCTTCTCTTTTCAGGCTACTCTAAAAAGGAATCCTGACGTTATTCCAGCTTAATTCCAAGTCTGGGGTAGACATCACCTATCCAGTGTTCTCTCACGTAATTTCAGAGCATTCTGATGTATGGTTTTAAAATTAAGGCCTTAAAACCAAGGCTATATTGACACTTTTTCAGGCTAGTAAAGGCATATTCTTCTCTTTTCAGGCTACTCTAAAAAGGAATCCTGACGTTATTCCACTTAATTCCAAGTCTGGAGAGACATCACCTATCCAGTGTGTCTCTCACGTAATTTCAGAGCATTCTGATGTATGGTTTTAAAATTAAGGCCTTAAAACCAAGGCTATTGCACTTTTTTAGGCTAGTAAAGGCATATTCTTCCCTTTTTCAAGCTACTCTAAAAAGGAATCCTGACGTTATTCCACTTAATTCCAAGTCTGGGAGACATCACCTATCCAGTGTTCTCTCACGTAATTTCAGAGCATTCTGATGTATGGTTTTAAAATTAAGGCCTTAAAACCAAGGCTATTGACACTTTTTTGGCTAGTAAAGGCATATTCTTCTCTTTTTCAGGCTACTCTAAAAAGGAATCCTGACGTTATTCCATTTTAATTCCAAGTCTGGGGAGACATCACCTATCCAGTGTGTCTCTCACGTAATTTCAGAGCATTCTGATGTATGGTTTTAAAAGCAAGGCCTTAAAACCAAGGCTATATTGACACTTTTTCAGGCTAGTAAAGGCATATCTTCCTTTTTTCAAGCTACTCTAAAAGGAATCCTAACGTTATTCCAGCTTACTTCCAAGTCTGGAGGAGACATCACCTATCCAGTGTGTCTCTCACGTAATTTCAGAGCATTCTGATGTATGGTTTAAAATTAAGGCCTTAAAACCAAGGCTATATTGACACTTTTTTAGGCTAGTAAAGGCATATTCTTCTCTTTTTCAGGCTACTCTAAAAAGGAATCCTGACGTTATTCCAGCTTCTTCCAAGTCTGGAGGAGACATCACCTGTCCAGTGTTCTCTCACGTAATTTCAGAGCATTCTGATGTAATTTTTAAAATAAGGCCTTAAAACAAGGCTATATGACACTTTTTCAGGCTAGTAAAGGCATATTCTTCCTCTTTTCAGGCTACTCTAAAAAGGAATCCTGACGTTATTCCAGCTTAATTCCAAGTCGGGGGAGACATCACCTATCCAGTGTCTCTCACGTAATTTCAGAGCATTCTGATGTATGGTTTTAAAATTAAGGCCTTAAAACCAAGGCTATATTGACACTTTTTTAGGCTAGTAAAGGCATATTCTTCTCTTTTTCAGGCTACTCTAAAAAGGAATCCTGACGTTATTCCAGCTTAATTCCAAGTCTGGAGGAGACATCACCTATCCAGTGTGTCTCTCACGTAATTTCAGAGCATTCTGATGTAGGTTTTAAAATTAAGGCCTTAAAACAAGGCTATATTGACACTTTTTTGGCTAGTAAAGGCATATTTTCCCTTTTTAGGCTACTCTAAAAAGGAATCCTGACGTTATTCCAGCTTAATTCCAAGTCTGGGTAGACATCACCTATCAGTGTTCTCTCAGTAATTTCAGAGCATTCTGATGTATGTTTTAAAATTAAGGCCTTAAAACCAAGGCTATATTGACACTTTTTTAGGCTAGTAAAGGCATATTCTTCTCTTTTTCAGGTACTCTAAAAAGGAATCCTGACGTTATTCCAGCTTAATTCCAAGTCGGGGAGACATCACCTATCCAGTGTTCTCTCACGTAATTTCAGAGCATTCTGAGTATGTTTTTAAACAAGGCCTTAAAACCAAGGCTATATTGACACTTTTTCAGGCTAGTAAAGGCATATTCTTCCCTTTTCAAGCTACTCTAAAAAGGAATCCTGACGTTATTCCAGCTTAATTCCAAGTCTGAGGAGACATCACCTATCCAGTGTGTCTCTCACGTTAATTTCAGAGCATTCTGATGTATGGTTTTAAAAGCAAGGCCTTTAAAACCAAGGTATATGACACTTTTTCAGGCTAGTAAAGGCATATTCTTCTCTTTTTCAGGCTACTCTAAAAAGGAATCCTGACGTTATTCCCAGCTTAATTCCAAGTCTGGGGTAGACATCACCTATCCAGTGTGTCTCTCACGTAATTTCAGAGCATTCTGATGTATGGTTTTAAAATTAAGGCCTTAAAACCAAGCTATATTGACACTTTTTAGGCTAGTAAAGGTATTCTTCTCTTTTTAAAGCTACTCTAAAAAGGAATCCTAACGTTATTCCAGCTTATTCCAAGTCTGAGGAGACATCACCTATCCAGTGTGTCTCTCACGTAATTTCAGAGCATTCTGATGTATGGTTTTAAAATTAAGGCCTTAAAAC